>NC_053492.1:49764785-49873952 GCF_905171775.1 Rana temporaria
CCATAGGAGAAGAAAAGCAAGTATAAACTGTGTCAAAATGGGGGATGGTGGTGTGCAGCCCAGTAGACCCAGAGACGCCACCAATAGATGTTAGTCTAGAAACGCAACACAGCTGTAGCCGCTAACCCAAGTCCACCTGCTCTCCTAACCCAGGGGGACCTGGGTTAGCAGCTACAGCTGTGTTGCATTTCTAGACTAACATCTATTGGTGGCGTCTCTGGTGGGCTGCACACCACCATCCCTCATTTTGACACAGTTTATACTTCCTTTTATTTTCCTATGGTGTTCTCTGTGGTTATCTCGGGACAATCCTTCCCCTACCGGGGATGCATAAAAGTGTGAATGAGCCCTTAATTCTTTGTTTTTTTGTTTTTACAATATTAGTATAATTAATTTTGACAATTGTTTCCTCAAACAACCCTGTTGGGAAGGGTGAGCTTTGGTGAGACATCAGGGGTCTAAACAGATCCTTAATATCTCACTTTCGAAACAGGGAAAAATATTGAGGACATAGATTCCCAGTCACTTCTCTGCAGCCTCAGCTGCAGAATGAAAAGGAACTGCAATGTACCAAGGTTAGCTGTTCATTCACAACCTAAAGCATTGTAAGTGGCTGAAAATATAGCAGAAAGGAAGAGTGATAGGGGAGAGAGCTGTTTGCCAGCTGCCTGGGCCCCCCTGTTGAACTGATAAGTCCTGGGCCCTGTACCCCCTTGTCAGCACCCCATGGGTGTCATATCTTACTTAAAGTGATTGTAAAGTTTTTTTTATTTTTTTAAATAACAAACATGTCACACTTACCTCCTCTGTGCAAGGGTTTTGCACAGAGTGCCCCCGATCCTCCTTTTTTGGGGTTCCCCCACGGTGCTCCTGGCTCCTCCTCTTCTCGAGTGCCCCCACGCAGAGGCGGCTCTAGGCTTTGTGAGGCCTTAGGCAAAACTTAGGCATGAGGCCCCACTTACGCCCATAATGTTAAAAAATAAGCGATAAAAAATAACGGTGTGCCCCCCACAGCGCTGCTGACTTCCCTCCTCTGCCCTCCCGTTGACTGCTGTGGGGGGGGGGGGGGAATCTTCAGAATGGAGGCCGGGAAAAGGCCCTACCTTTTCTAAAAGAACACAGTGAGTGATTGGAACCGAACCGATTTGTGTTTACTATGCTTTAGTTTATGAATGAACAGGAGCCTCTGGCTCCTGTTCATTCATCTACAGTGCAGCTGAGGCTACAGAGAAAGAAACTGGGGAATGCGTTTCTTCATTTTCTTTTCTCTATCTCAAAAGTGAGACTTTATGGATCTGTTTAGACCCCTAATATCTCACCAAAGAAACCAAAAACTCTCACCAAAAATGAAAATAAATAGAAAGATTGTAAAAAATAAAAATAAAAACACTGTAAAAAAAAAAGAAAAGGAAAAATAATAAAAAAACTAAAATGCCATGCCCAATAGGTAGCATAATATAGCCACACATACACATGTTTCTGTATGGCACGGGTCACCCTCTCCCTAGTAGGGGCCCCTACTGTACAATGGCGGTAAACTTGAGTAGGAGAGGAAAGTGGAGTGTATGGGGGGGGTTAGTATGTACATGAGAGGGGTGCGGAGTGTATGGTGGAGGGTAGTATGTACATGAGAGGGGTGCGGAGTGTATGGTGGGGGGTAGTATGTACACGAGAGGGGTGCGGAGTGTATGGTAGGGGTAGTATGTACATGTGAGGGGTGCGGAGTGTATGGTGGGGGGTAGTATGTACACGAGAGAGGTGCGGAGTGTATGGTGGGGTAGTATGTACATGAGGGGTGCGGAGTGTATGGTGGGGGGTAGTATGTACATGAGAGGGGTGCGGAGAGTATGGTGGGGGGTAGTATGTACATGGGAGGGGTGCGGAGTGTATGGTGGGGGGTAGTATGTACATGAGAGGGGTGCGGAGTGTATGGTGGGGGGTAGTATGTACATGGGAGGGGTGCGGAGTGTATGGTGGAGGGTAGTATGTACATGGGAGGGGTGCGGAGTGTATGGTGGGGGGTAGTATGTACATGGGAGGGGTGTGGAGTGTATGGTGGAGGGTAGTATGTACATGGGAGGGGTGCGGAGTGTATGGTGGAGGGTAGTATGTACATGGGAGGGGTGCGGAGTGTATGGTGGGGGGTAGTATGTACATGGGAGGGGTGCGGAGTGTATAGTGGAGGGTAGTATGTACATGGGAGGGGTGCGGAGTGTATGGTGGAGGGTAGTATGTACATGGGAGGGGTGCGGAGTGTATGGTGGAGGGTAGTATGTACATGGGAGGGGTGCAGAGTGTATGGAGGTGAGTAGTATGTACATGGGAGGGGTGCGGAGTGTATGGGGGTGGGTAGTATCAAATACACCACTGGCCACTGATGCATTAGTGACCAGTGGCAGTTAATTAACCCCTTTTTGCTGCATTAGTGATACTGGTATCAGAGTTTGTGAACCCTTTCATGCTGCACCATATATGGGTTAATTAACTCTGATACCAGTACCACTAATGCAGCTAATTGACTTCCACTGGTCACTAATGTATAGTAAGTATAGCAATAACCCCTTCCATGCTGCATTTTACAAATACATCCCCCCCCCCCCCCCCCAAAGAGTTAAACACTTCAGCCAGTTGACACAGCTAAGCCACTGTGACAACAGAACACACACTGCAAACTTACTTGCACGTTTGCATGGGGATGGGGCTCCTCGCAGGTCTTTCTTTGCAGCAGCATGCTCCTCTCCTCTGCTCTTTCTTCCTGGCCTGTGTGACATCACGCCAGGCTGCGGGCGGGACAAGGAAGCTCCTGTTGGGCGGGGGGTAATCACGCCTGACAGGGAAGTGAATGCATCGGATCGGTAGGACTTCACTCTCACTCACGGGCACGGCATATACTCGCATGGCGCAGACAGTGTACCGGCGGCTGGCGGGTGTCACGGCTGTCTATAGCGGTGCGGAGCAAGCAGGATTTTTATGAGGCCTCCCTACCCCCGCTCAGTCCGCCCCGCCCCCTACCTCCTGGCAGATGCAACAGCGGCTTCAGCAGTCTACAATACGTATGCAGCAGGCAGCACGCCGCAGTATATGAAAGATAGATGGCGGCGATCCTATACGGGGGACCGATCCGACACTGACCGGGGACATTCCCTCTCATTCGCTCACACACATCAGGCAAATAAGGCGGCCGCAAGGCCCCCGGGAGCACGAGGCCTTAGGCGGCCGCCTTTTTTGCCTAATTAGAGAGCCGCCTCTGCCCCCACGGAAAGCCCCATTTAATGGGGGCACTCATGCAGGCGTGCTCCTGAGTCCTGCTGCTGCGTCCATTGACACAGACAGCAGGACTCAGCCCCACCCACATATCCCACGTCACTGGATTTGATTGGCAGAAGCGATAGTCAATGGCTTCTGCTGTTATCAATCTATCCAATGAAAAAAACGTGAGGGTTTGATCCAGGGAATATCTAATTGCTTCTTGGGCGATCCGGAAAGAAACCCCCCCCCCCCCCCCCCCCACACTGTAGAACCCTGGAATATGCTTTATTGTTTTGTTTTTTCCTTCCTTTGGATCAACTGTGGGTACAGGATAGTATATATATATATATGGAGGTTTACAATTTGTGTGTGTGTTTAGCTTTTTCTTTTTAGGGTTGAACTGGATGGACTTTTTTCAACCAAATTAACTATGTAACTATGTATTTTACCATTAGATGAGCAAATTGGTTTATCTTTATGCCTGTTCTGGCTCGATCCGGATCAGGACAATTTACTTGAGCTAGGATTTAATACAGTAACTTTTTGTACAGTAGCTCTCCCCTAAGTTTTGCATAGTTTTACATTCAGCTAATTTTTAGCAGCTTCCTTACGCTGCCTGGTATACACTTGGCATAGGACCTGGAAGTTAGCTGTGTTCACTGTAGTAGTGGTGTCTACTGTAGTGATTGCCAGCTTCCAGGGGAACCAGCCAGGTATGACACGTACATACTTACGGTGGTCGAAGCAGGACCAATATAATCTAATTAAAGTAATTGACAGAAGAAGAACCACTGCAACCAGCATATAACATTAATCATAAGTATATAGACGCACACCAGTATGGAAATTGTATAAGCTTTATATAATAAATTACATAATAGTATATAAATCCAATGTGCAAACAGGTAATATCAACAAAGGACCTGGCAGGAGTGGAATTGTGCACAAATACCTGGGTATAAATAGTTGTTATTAAAGATACCTACAGATGAATGATGCAGCAAAGTCCACTTGCAGGGGCCCCTGAGGATGATCATGATTCAGCTTCCATCTTGGTGTTGAAAACCTGAAGACAGAATCAGCAATTCTTGGTAGATCCTTCAAATGTTGTCCAACCATCCTGGAACACAGTCTCACCAGCAGAAACCATGGTGTGACACTGAAACTCAGAGCCAGTCTATCTACTCTGTTTTAGTCCCTTGAAGATTCTTATCTGCGATGTAACCGGACCTCTAACTCCCTGTGGGCTGTCGGTTGTCTAACTTGGCTTTAACCCTTGTAGGTTACTGAGCTCTAATCTAACATTGGCTATAGAATCCTAGACCAGAAGGCACAGGGTTAAATAAATTAACAGGAACTGCATATCAACATTATTGTAATAAACAGGTTCACCTACTAAAGCCTTGTACACACTGGTCTGAAGGACCGTAGTCATAGGTTAACCGATGAAGCTGACTGATGGTCCGTCGCGCCCACACACCATCGGTTAAATAACCAATCATGTCAGAACGTGGTGATGTAAAACACAATGATGTGCTGAAAAAAATGAAGTTCAATGCTTCCAAGCATGCGTCGACTTGATTCTGAGCATGCGTGGATTTTTAACCGATGGACGTGCCTACAAATGATCGGTTTTGACCTATCGGTTAGGAATCCATCGGTTAAATTTAAAGCAAGTTGGCTTTTTTTTAACCGATGGTTAAATAACCTATGGGGCCCACACACGATCGGTTTTGACTGATGAAAACGGTCCATCAGACCGCTGTCCTCTGTTTAACCTATCTTGTGTATGAGGCCTAACATACAGCAAAGTGACTACTACATACACAGTCACACACAGTGTCACAGATTTAATCATCTGATATTGTACTTGTAAGATAACAACAAGGGCACAGATACACTTCTGCCACCAGCTGTATATACTCAATGATGTTGAGATCAGGGCTTTGAGGGGGCAAAAACATCACTTTCGACTCTGTGTTCTTCTCTACACTGATAACCGTTCTTAATGAAATTGACTGTATGTTTGAGGTTGTTGTCCTGCTGCAGAATAAATGTGGGGCCAATCACACGCTTCCCTGATGGTATCGAACGATGGATAAGTATTTGCCTGTATTTCTCAGAATTAAGGATACCATTGATTCTGACCAAATCTCCAACTCCATTTGCAGAAATGCAGACCCAAACTTGTAGGGAACCTTCACCATGCTTTACCATTGCCTGCAGACACTCATTGTTGTACCACTCTCCAGCCCTTTATGAATAAACTGCCTTCTGCTACAGCCAAATATTTTCAATTTTGACTCATCGGTCTAGAGCACCTGCTTCCATTTTTTGTGCACCCCAGTTCCTATGTTTTCATATATTGTGTAGTCGTTGCGTTTCCACGTCAGAGGTATGGCTTTTTGGCCACAATTCTTCCATGAAGACCACTTCTGTCCAGACTTCTCTGGACAGTAGATGGGTGTACCTGGGTCCTACTGGTTTCCACCAGTTCTGTGCTGATGGCACTGCTGCAAATCTTCCGATGTCGAAGGTAAGTAAGCATTATGTGTCTTTCATCTGCTGCATTAAGCTTCCTTGGCCAACCACCGCATCTGCGATCCAAAGTGTTGCCCGATCAATGGCGTCCTTTCCCAGGAGGAGAGGTTCCCAGCTCCTGGCAGAAGATCCCTGTCTCATCAAGGTCCTAGCTGTGCATAACTGGAGGGAGCCTATTCTCTGCTAATTCTTTGAAAGCTGGAAGAGGGGTTTCACTGAGAATTCAGTCTGGATGTGCCCCTGACAAAACTGTCTGGCTAAGTCTGGAGGGAAATACCAAAGTCCCAGGGATACAGTGACCTGAAAGCGATCCTAGTGACTGTTGCTGCTGTTAACCCCCGATGCAGTTTAAGGCTTGCCTGGCCTAGAACATTGCCTATGGTGTCCCAGTGCTGTCCATGTTATGTCCTACTGCTAAAAGGACTGTTTTAAAGTGGTTACAAACACTGGCCCAGATTCAGGTAGAATTGCGCGATATTTGCGGGGGAGCAGGGCAACGATTTTGCCCTGCCCCCCCGCAAATATTTTGCGCTGCCCTCGATTCACAGAGCAGTAGCTCCGTGAATTGCGAGGGCGAGCCGGCAAATTTGCCCGGCGTAAGCGTGCGCAAGTTAAATGATCCCGCCGGGGGCGGGAATCATTTAAATTAGGCGCGCTCCCGCGCCGAGCGTACAGCGCATTCTCCATCGGGAAACTTTCCCGACGTGCATTGCGGCAAATGACGTCGCAAGGACGTCATTTGCTTCTAAGTGAACGTGAATGGCGTCCAGGGCCATTCACGTTTCACTTACGCAAACGCCGTGAAATTCAAATTTCACGGCGCGGGAAGGCCGGCTATACTTTAGCATTGGCTGCCCCTACTATTAGAAGGGGCAGTCTTGCGCTAAAAGTAGCCGTACGGAAACTCCGTACCTGGCTTGCGCGGGGCCCGCACAAGCTTGTGAATCAGTGGTAGTATGCAATTTGCATACTACACGCTGATACACAATGGGAGCGCCCCCTAGCGGCCCCCGCAAGAATGCAGCCTAAAATCTGCGAGGCATAAGAGCCTTATGCCGCGCAGATTTTAGCCTGCAGTCGGTGTAACGAGGTTCCTGAATCAGGGGCACTCGTTACACCGGAGCAAATAAGCACTTGCTCATGCAGGGTGAGATATTCACCCTGCATGAAGCCAGTGACGTCACTGGCGCATGCGCTCTGAAGGTCTAGCATACCTTGCCAGAACTTCAGAGCTTTGTGCCGGACACAACTCAGCAGCCCTTGGGGTTAGCGCTACAATCACGCCATACCATTAGGGAGATGTGTGATTGGCCCCAAATTTATTCTGCAGCAGGACAACGACCCCAAACATACAGCCATAATCATTAAGAACTATCTTCAGCTTAAAGAAGAACAAGGAGTCCTGGAACTTAAGGGTTGACTGCCACAGAGCCCTGATCTCTATATCATCAAGTCCATCTGGGATTTCATGAAGGGACAGAAGGATTTGAGGCAGCCTGCATCCACAGAAGATCTGTGGTTAGTTCTCTAAGATGTTTGGAACAAAATACAGTACCTGCTGAGTTCCTTCAAAAACGGAGTACAAGTGTACCTAGGAGAATTGATGCTGGTTTGAAGCCAAAGAGTGGTCACATCAAATATTGATTTGATTTAGATTTTCCTTCTGTTCATTTACTTCCTATTTTGTAAATTTATAAAAATAAACAATTAAGATATATATTTTTTAAAGCATTCTTACTTTAAAGCATTTTTTTCACACCTACAGTACCTAAAACTTTTGAACATTAATGTAATATATATATATATATATATATACACACACACAGGGATCCTCAAACTACGGCCCTTCAGCTGTTGTAGAACTACACATCCCATGAGGCATTGTAACACACTGACATTCACAGACATGACTAGGCATGATGGGAATTGTAGTTCCTGAACAACTGGAGGGCCGTAGTTTGAAGACCCATGATATATATATATATATATATTGTGATGGTTTACGCCATATTTTGGAGAGAAAGACACGTTAATTGCACAGCTGTGTCTTGGGCTTTTTAGTTCGGACCTGACATGGCTCAGAGCCCCACCCCACAGACAGGAAGTCTGTTCCTGGGAGTCAGGTGAACTCCTATCACTCTGAGAGGAGTCAGAGACGCTGCATGGGTGCAGCTAGAGTATGCATGTCTGCAGGAGGCAGATGTCATTGGTGATTAAACAGCAAGGCGTTGGCCAGGAGTAAGCGAGGAGTGAGCTTATCTCTAGGAAACTCTGTTTATTCTGAGGAACAGAACTTAGGCCTAGGCTACAGGCCTGAAACAGCCGTATGGCAAGAATGGAAGCCAAGAGGTTAAACTGTATAGTATGCAAGATACAGTAATGGTGGAACCCCCTGCGAGGGCTGCTGATGTTTTTGTGAACTTTTGTGCTTTTAAATAAAAGTGGGCTACCAGGCCCTTAAAAACTCAGCTCTGGACTGGCGTACTCACTGAAAAACGCACCTACCGCTGGAGTCTGATCACCCCAATCTTACAATATATATATATATATATATATATATATATACACACACACACATATACACAGTTGTGCTCATAAGTTTACATACCCTGGCAGAATCTATGACGTCTTGGCCATTTTTCAGAGAATATGAATGATAACACAAACTTTTCTTTCACTCATGGTTAGGGTTTGGTTTAGGCCCTTTATTATCAATCAACTGTGTTTACTCTTTTCAAATCATAATGGCAACAGAAACTACCCAAATGACCCTGATCAATGAGCAGCTTCCTGGCTGATGAATGCAAATGTTCCTCCAGTATTTTTTGATAACATACTGCATTCATCTTGCCAACAATTTTGAACAAATTTCCAGTGCCTTTGTAGCTCACACCCCCCCAAAACATCAGCGATCCACCTCCGTGTTTCACAGTAGGAATGGTGTACCTTTCATCATAGGCCTTGTTGACTCCTCTCCAAATGAAGTGTTTATGGTTGTGGCCAAAAAGCTAAATTTTGGTCTCATCACTCTAAATGACTTTGTGCAAGAAGGTTTGTGGCTTGTCTCTGTGCTGTTTGGTGTATTGTAAGCGGGATAATTTGTGGCATTTGCGTAGTAATGGCTTTCTTCTGTCGACTCGACCATGCAGCCAATCTTTCTTCAAGTGCCTCTTTATTGTGCATCTTGAAACAGCCACACCACATGTTTTCAGAGAGTCCTGTATTTCACCTGAATTTTTTTGTGGGTTTTTCTTTGCATCCCAAACAATTTTCCTGGCAGTGGTGGCTGAAATTTTAGTTGGTCTACCTGACCGTGGTTTTGTTTCAACAGTACCCCTCATTTTCCACTTCTCTACTAGAATTTGAACACTGCCGATTGGCATTCTCAATTCCTTGGATATCTTTTTATATCCTGTTTATACAGTTCAACTACCTTTTCCCGCAGATCCTTTGACAATTTTTTTGTTTTCCCCATGACTCAGAATCCAGAACTGCAGCAATAGATGAAAGATGCAAGCAGGCCCGGATTTCCCACAAGGCCACTGAGGCCAGGCCTTGGGGCGGCAGGGCGCCAAGGGGCGGCAGTGGCATGGATTCCTCCGACGCCCGTAACATACAGTTAAGGGCGGTAAGTTATGGGGGAATCCGCTCGCTCGTTAACAAGTGATTGCGGCGATGTCGCCAAACTCACTTGTAAAATGTGTGCTCCCGTCCGTCCTCCCCACCCCACATATCTCTCTCTGCTGGCTCTGTCTTCGGAACTCCATCCTCCCCCCGGCCACCGAGTCTGTCTCCTGTTCCTGCTGCCGATGTACACAGTGAGAGGGGAGAGCTGTGCTAGGACTCCTGTTTGGAGGTGACAGGGTCAATAAAGAGAACCTGTCACCTCCAATTGCTATCACACAGGGAATTGTTTTCTACTCTATGATAGCAAAAAAGTGAAAAAAATTGATAAAAAAATAATAAGAAATAATAATTAAATTAATAAAATAAAAAAGTAATTTAGAAGTAAAGAATAAGAAAAATAATAAGAAAAGTATACAAAAAAGCGACAAGCTACAAATAAATAAAAATAAAAAAGTAAATAAAAAATAAAAAAAAAAAAAAAAAATAATAAAAAAAAAAAAAATATTTGAACTAACCGTTCCCATTGCAGCCATCCGGTTGCTATTCTCCATTGATTTGGGGAGGGCTAGTTCGGTTGGTGGGGAGGGTGTGCATTGCGGAACCTGGCCTTGGGGCGGCAGGGAGAGCAAATCCGACCCTGGATGCAAGGGTCTGTCAGGAGTTCAGAAACTCATTGACCGTTTATACACACATATACTAAATTACATGCAAACAGATCACAGGTGAGAATAGTCATTCAAACCCGTTTGTGTCAACTTGTGTGCATGTTATCAGGCCAAAAACACCAGGGTATGTAAACTTTTGATCAGGGTCATTTGGGTAGTTTCTGTTGTGATTTTGATTTAAAAAGAGTAAACACAGTTGATTGATAATAAATGGCTTCAGCCAAACACTAACCATAAGTGAAAGAAAAGTTTTTATGTTATCATTCATATTCTCTGAAAAATGGCCAAGAAATCATAAATTCTGCCAGGGTATGTAAACTCATGAGCACAACTGTGTGTGTGTGTATATATATACACTCACACAGTATATACACCTGGAATCTATGGGCAACAATAGCAAACAAATAAACAAAGGAACACTTTCTTACAATCTCTGCCTCTAGTCTGAATCAACAGCAGTTCTTCTATAGTGGGACATGAGGTGTCCCTACTACTCCCTACTGGGATTTCCAACCCAGCAACCTAGAGACAAAATTTACTCTGTGATGTTAGGCAGCCAGTTATTCACAAATACAGACAGTATAGGGCAGCTGATCCCATCAACACTGAAATTCAGCTTTAAGAATGTGACATTTTTTGTGGTAGAACCAGACGACACCAAGAAGTTGTCACATATTGTGCTTGCATGCTTTTTTTTCAATGTCTAGGGCAGCTTAAAGATGAACTGTCCAATTACAGGCTGGAAAGAGGGAGCTTAGATAGCTTTATTGCTTAACTGCAGGAAGGAATGTTAGGTCACTAACTTAGCTATGATTTCTGGCAGAGCTGTGTAAATCTTAGGATTGGATGCACAGAAATACAAATCCTTTGGCTCGTACAACAACAACCACGTAGGCTTTTACTGTTTGCCTGGAGTTAGCTTTAATTCTTACAACTCGCGGCAGTTCTACTAGAGAGATCTCTGTGCTGAAGCTCCTGGGAATGCACAACTGCCTTAGGAATATATTGTATGCTATAGACAATGCAATGATCTGTTGCTGGAGGATTTGAGAAGAGATACTGGAAAGAAGGAATACAACTCCACCATAAAGAAAGTCAGTGTCCCCATAGCAGCCAGTGTCCCCATTGCAGCCAGTGTCCCCATTGCAGCCAATGTCCCCATAGCAGCCAGTGTCCCTATAGCAGCCAGTGTCCCCATTGCAGCCAGTGTCCTCATAGCAGCCAGTGTCCCCATTGCAGCCGGTGTCCCCATAGCAGCAGGTGTCCCCATAGCAGCCAGTGTCCCCATTGCAGCCAGTGTCCCCATAGCAGCCGGTGTCCCCATTGCAGCCAGTGTCCCCATAGCAGCCAGTGTCCCCATTGCAGCCAGTGTCCCCATTGCAGCCAGTGTCCCCATTGCAGCCAGTGTCCCCATAGCAGCCAGTGCCCCCATAGCAGCCTACCTGTGCTGAGTGAGAGGAGGAGAGGAGGCAGAGCTGGAGCCGGAGCCGCCGCCGCCGTAGCCTGGTTGTTCAAAGCACGGGGAACATGACAGCTTTCAATTCAATAGCTGTGTTCCCCGCCACGAGCTGCCATATACAGCCCCTCCCACTTGTCCGGAAACTTTGATAGACAGATCACCCGTCCAATCCTGGGATGGGTGATCTGTCTATCAAAGTGCCCGGACAAGGGGGAGGGGGTATATATGGCGGATCGCCGCGGGGAACACAGCTATTGAATTGAAAGCTGTCATGTTCCCCGCACTTTGAACAACCAGTCGTCGGCGGCGGCTCCTCTCCTTGCTCGCCCCCCCCTGCTCCCAGGAAGCCCACACTTGCCAGCCCTCAAAATTTACTCGCAAAATGCGAACATGCAAGTGCAAATTTTGAGGGCTGTATACAGTATATCTATATATATAGACATGGATCAGTTACAAAATAGTGGTTGCTTTTGGTTATTGCACTTTTCTAATTGGTATTGCTCATTTTGCTGCTTGTGTAGATATATTTGCTGGTTTTAAGGTGTTACACAGATAAGAAGCCATTAGTCATTGCTGTGAGATGATTCCACTCTCTACCCTGGGAGTGCAGCTGTGAATTTGAGAGGACGTGTATCACTAATATACCCCCCAGGTGGAGCTGTCTCCTCTCATAATGCACCTCTGCAAAATTCTGAAGGTTCTGTTTGTCGGAGCGTGGAAAATTAAGGTAGACATTTTTTTCTTAATCTATACAAAAGAATGGATGTAAGCCCCCATTCACACCTAGGCGTTTTGTCGCCTGTAGTGTGACGCCGCTGCCGACAGAGGGATGAAAACACATTGCCCTCTATGGAGATGGTTCACATCTCCACGCCGAACGCCGGACGCCTGTCGCCTGCTGCCTGAAAAAAGGTCCCGGACCTTTTTTTCAGGCGGCTTTCGGCGTTCGGGAACCATCTCCATAGAGGGGCACATCTAGGCGGACAATCGCTGCGTTTTGTCGCCGCAAATCGCAGTACAAAACGCCGCTATTTGCCGCCGCAATTCGCGGGACAAAAACGCCGCGATTTCGTCTGCCTAGATGTGAATGGAGCCTTACTCTCCCGAGACAAAATTAGTTGACTGTGATGACAATAAACTTTTCATTTCTTTTTGTGTTTTGTTCTACATAAGGGTAATCTACTACAACCAAAGAGAGCGTGGACATGATATTGTGCACCTCTTTAACCAGTTGGCGACCGCCCTCTAGCACTTTTACTGCTACAGTGTGGTCGTGCAGGATCACGTATGTATGTATATATATATATATATATATATATATATATATATACACACACACACACAGTATCTCACAATAGTGAGTACACCCTTCACATTTTTGTAAATATTTTATTATATCTTTTCATGTGACAACACTGAAGAAATGACACTTTGCTACAATGTAAAGTAGTGAGTGTACAGCTTGTATAACAGTGTAAATTTGCTGTCCCCTCAAAATAACTCAGCACACAGCCATGAGTACACCCCTATGTGAAAATGTCCAAATTGAGCCCAAAGTGTCAATATTTTGTGTGACCACCATTATTTTCCAGCACTGCCTTAACCTTCTTGGGAATGGAGTTCACCAAAGCTTCACAGGTTGCCACTGGAGTCCTCTTCCACTCCTCCATGATGACATCACAGGGCTGGTGGATGTTAGAGACCTTGCACTCCTTCACCTTCCGTTTGAGGATACACCACAGATGCGCAATAGGGTTTAGGTCTGGAGACATGCTTGGCCAGTCCATCACCTTTACCCTCAGCTTCTTTAGCAAGGCAGTGGTCATCTTGGAGGTGTGTTTGGGGTCATTATCATGTTGGAATACTGCCCTACGTCCCAGTCTCCGAAGGGAGGGGATCATGCTCTGCCTTAGTATGTCACAGAACATGTTGGCATTCTCGGTTCCCTCAATGAACTAGCTTCCCAGTGATGGCAGCACTCATGCAGCCCCAAACCATGCCCACCACCATGCTTCACTGTAGGCTAGATACACTTGTCTTTGTACTCCTCACCTGGATGCCACCACACACACTTGATCCATCTGAACCAATAAGTTTATCTTGGTCTCATCAGACCACATTAAATGGTTCCAGTAATCCATGTCCTTTGTCTGCTTGTCTTCAGCAAACTTTGTGCGGGCTTTCTTGTGCATCATCTTTAGAAGAGGCTTCCTTCTGGGATGACAGCCATGCAGACCAATTTGATGCAGTGTGTGGCGTATGATCTGAGCACTGGCAGGCTGACCCCCACCCCTTCAACCTCTTCAGCAATGCTGGCAGCACTCATACATCTATTTCCCAAAGGCAACATCTGGATGACGCTGAGCACGTGCACTCAACTTTTTTGGTAAGTCATTGCGAGACTTGTTCTGAGTGGAACCTGTCCAGCTAAACCAATATATGGTCTTGGCCACTGTGCTGAACCTCAGTTTCAGGGTCTTGGCATCTTATAGCCTAGGCCATCTTTATGTAGAGCAACATTTTTTTTCAGATCCTCAGAGAGTTCATTGCCATGAGGTGCAAATATAAGAGAGTGAGAGTGATAACACCAAATTTACCACACCTGCTCCCCATTCCCACCAGAGATCTTGTAACACTAACAAGTCACGTGACAATGGGGAGGGAAAATGGCTAATTGGCCTCAATTTGGACATTTTCATTTAGGGGTGTACCTATTTTTGTTGCCAGCGGTTTAGACATTAATGGCTGTGTGTTGAGTTATTTTGAGGGGACAGCAAAAATCACACTGTTATACAAGCTGTACACTCACTACTTTACATTGTAGCATAGTGTAATTGTGTAATTTCTTCAGTGTTGTCACATGAAAACATATAATAAAATATTTTCAAAAATGTGAGGGGTGTACTCACTTTTGTGAGATACTGTATATATATGATCCTGAATTTCCAGGTATCGGGTGCAAGTGTGTATTGCCGCTGATTCTATACAGCGGGAGCTGATCAGCGGGTCCCGATGTACGTTTGGCACCTGCTGATCGCTCAAGATACATGCAGAACAGCAATCTGCCTAATTAAACAAGGCAGATCGCCATTCTGTTAGTAAGAAAGGCATGGATCCTGTGTTCCGGAAAAGCGGGAACACAGATCTAAGCCTTCCCCTAGTACAAGCACCTCTAAAACACTGACTAGGCACACCGTTAACCCTTTTATGGCCCCTGATGTTAACCCCTTTCCAACCAGTGTCATTAGTACAGTGACAGTACATATTTTGAGCACTGATCACTGTATTAGTGTTACTGGTCCCCATAAAAGTGTCAAAAGTGTCCGTTAGGTGTCCAATTTGGCCGCCACAATATTGCAGCCTTGCTATAAGTTGCGGATCACTGCCATTACTAGTAAAAAAAAAAAATCCATAAATATATTCCATAGTTTGTAGATGCTATAACTTTTGCACTAACCAATCTATATAAACTTATTGGGATACTACTATGTATGAAGAAATTCGATTTTTTACATTTTTTTATGGTATATGTTTTATAGCAGAAAGTAAAAAAATATTGTTTCTTTTTCTTTCAACATTGTCAGTCGTTTTATGTTTCTAGCACATAAAATAAAAAAGCAGAGGTGATCAAATACCACCAAAAGGAAGCTCTATTTGTAATAAAAAAGGACATACATTTTATTTGGGTACAGCATCGGACGACCGCACTATTGTTTGTTAATGTAACAAAGTGCTGTATAGCGGAAAATAGCCTGGTAATGAAGGGGGGTTCCAGAGCTCAAAGTGTTAATTTAGTAAGTGTTAATAAAGTCAGTGTGTGGATTTAGAGGACAATTTGCAGAACTATCTACTAATGCTATTCATAAAACACTGCAGTTGTGCTAAATTTATAAAGTTTGCTCAGTTTTTTTCAATGAGTTCTCTTGAATCCAGAGAGAATTTAACATGTGGGATGGGAGAGTCTGCTTCCTGAGGCCTCTACAGGCCTCTACGGGGGGAAATGCGAGAGCGGTCGTTCAGGGAAGCTGTCATATGATGTCCACCCAGAGCAAGATCCACAGCGCTCTAATGACGGCGGGGCGGGCGGCAAGTGGTTAAGAGGGCATCACAGGGAGTGTGTCTTATACATATTTTGCTAATAGGTGTCCCTTGTTCCCATCTCAAAAAGTTGGGAGGCATGCCCACAACCTCTGTCTGGATCTGATTATTCTCTTGCCTGCTGCTTTCTCATGATGAAAGAAAAGGAAGTAATATGGAAGGGATGAAAGGGAATGGAAGGGAAAGAATGAAAAGAAAGGAATGTAGAGAAAAGGAAGAAAAGAAAAGGTTAGGAAGAAAAAAGGAAGAAAGTACTGTATATACTTGAGTATAAGCCGACCCAAGTATAACCTGAGAACCTAATTTTACCACAAAAAAATGGAAAAACATATTGATTCGAGTATAAGCCAATGCAGCAGCTACTGTAAGCGGAAATAAGGGTCAACAATGCCCATTTGCAGCCTGACCTCACTGTGCCCATTGCAGCCTGACCTCACTGTGCCCATTGCAGCCTGACCTCACCGTGCCCATTGCAGCCTGACCTCATTGTGCCCATTGCAGCCTGACCTCACTGTGCCCATTGCAGCCTGACCTCACTGTGCTCATTGCAGCCTGACCTCACTGTGCCCATTGCCGCCTGACCTCACCGTGCCCATTGCAGATCTGTGTACCCGAGTCGTGCTCCTCGTTGTCCTGTTCCATGATAGGCGAAACACTCGGTTTCCCAGAAAACACTGTGTTAAAAAAAAGGCCAAAAAAACATGGCTTATACTCGAGTATATACGGAAAGTAAGAGGGGATAGGGGAAAGAAATTAATGGATGAATGAAATTAGTTATGAAAAAGGAAGGAAGAAAAGGGAAAAGAAGGAGGCGGAAGGGACAGGAATAGGAAGGAATGAAGAAATGGAGGAAGGGAGACAAGAAGCTAGAGGAAAGAAACAGGAAGAGAAAGGAGAGAAGAAAAGAAGGAAGGAGGGAAAGAAATAAGGAATGAAAAGAAAGTTAGAAAAAAAAAGAATGAGAGAAGCAAAGAGAGATTATCAATAAATAAATGAAAGAAGAAAGGAATGAAAGAAGGAAGGAAGAAAGGAAGCAAGCGAGGAGTTGTGGAAAAGGAAGGATATAAAGTAAAAATAAGGTTTAAAAAGAAAAAAAGGAAGAAGAAGGAAGGAAAGAAGGGGCACGAAAGAGAGGGAAGCATGAAGTTATAGATGAAGAAGGAAGAAAAAGGAAAGAAAGTAATATAGAAGGGGAATATGAGGAAGGAGGAAAGAAACAAAAATTAAGAAAGGAAAGGAAGTAATGAAGGGAGGAAATGGAATGGGATGGGAAGAAGGAAATGAAAGGAATGAAGAGAAAAAAAGAAGGAAAAGAAGTTAGGAAGAAAGAAGGAAGAAAGGAAGGAAAGAAAGTAAGAAGAGAGGAAGGGGGATAGGGGAAATGAGTTATGATAGGAAGAAAGAAAAGGGACAGGAACAGGAAGAAATTATGAAAAGAAGGAAGAAAGACAGGAAGCTAGAGGAAAGAAACAGGAAGAGAAAGGAGGGAGGAAAAGAAGGAAGGAGGGGAAAAAAGAAGGAATGAAAAGAAAGTTAGGAAAAAAAAAGAAGCAAAGAAGCAAAGAGAGATTGGCAATAAATTAATGAAAGAAGCAAGGAAGAAAGGAAGAGGAAGCGAGGAGTTATGGAAAAGGAAGGAAATAAAGTAAAAATACGATTTAAAAAGAAAAAAGGGAAAAAAACGAAGAAGGAAGGAAGTAGAATGAAACAGAGGGAAACATGAAGTTATAGAAGAAGAAGAAGAAGCAAGAAAAAGGAAAGAAAGTAATATAGAAAGGGAATAGGAGGAAGGAGGAAATAAATGAAAATGGAGAAAGCAAAGGAAGTAATATGGAAGGGAGGAAAGAGAATAGGAAGGACAGAAGGAAATTAAATGAATGAAGAGAAAAGGAAGAAAAATAAGTTAGGAAGAAAGGAAAGTAAGAAAGGAAGAAGAGAGGAAAGGGATATGGGAAATAAATGAAGGAATAAAAGGAGTTATGAAATTATAATAAAAGAAAACATAACTTTATTTAGACTTTTCATTTTTTTGAAAATACTTTTGTAAAATTAATTGCCAGTGTAACAAACTCCTAAATATCTATCCAGAGTGGAGATGTTTGCGCAGTTTTGCCAGGTTAGACGGGAAGTTTCGGCAGCACTGAGTGATGAGTGTTCTAACCTGATTCGTGCTGGGAACATAGAGTTCCGTAGAGAGCTGCTAGACAGCACTAATATTCCAGCTGATGGATAGATGTATTTACAGCTGTCACACACTATCATTTAGCAGAAAATAACACATAAGGCCTCAGGACCTCCCATCGGGCCTCCCAAAGGGGTTTATAAAATGAACATTGGTAAGCAGGAGATTGCCACAGACTCTACATCCAAACTAAATGCTTATCTAACCTCTTCTTATCGATCATGACATTTGCAATAAGGAGATTTTTGCTAATGAAAATAAAAAAAATTATAAGTTTTTTCCTCTACTGCTTTTTACCATTCCCTAATTAACACAAATCCACCACCAGAGATAATTGTGTTCTACATTCCATATGCTGCTGGCGCACTGGCACCATTGGCCTTATTGTAAGTAACCTGCAAGTGAAAGCACTGTACTACCCTAAAGGCCTGTTTAAATATTTCTCTGCCCCTGGAAAACAAAGTATTAAAGATGAGGGAGAGTCCGTACTGCCACCATTTTGTTAGTAAATTAGGACCGAGAGCAGGTCACCGAGGGACAGGAGAATACAGCTCCATCTTGGCGGATAATATGTATGTGACTATCTTACTTGTTTAAAAAGCTTGTCTCCACCTTTATGACTTAATAACACTCCAGCCAAACAGCTAAATACAAAAAGTAAGCACATATACCTGACAAGACATGTATTGCTCTGATTGCCCTTTCCATATTGTACAATATGAATTTATAACATCATTCTTTAAATTAAAACAATATACACTATTAGAAATTTGCTTACTTGAGAACAAAAAAATTCATACAGCAAATGTTTTTGTCACTACAGTTACAAATGAATGTCGATTTGACCCCACTAACAATTAAAAAACAAATGTTCTTACGATTACATTTTGAACAAAATTTGATTAGGGCATGGCCAGCTTAAGCATTTGCATACCAGAGTATACGGCGTGGTAGGCAAGCAGTAAATCAAGTTCCCACAAAGTGCCCCCCAAATCACCCCAGGACTGTGGGAAACGGCTTCCACGGGGAAAACAGGAGGAAATTGGGGAACATGTGTTCCCTAATCCCACCTGCGACTAATGGCCCCAGAAGAAATGTTTATTACATCACTTCCAGGGTCACAGCTGTCATTCCTCTACTAGTGTAGCCAATGTAGATTTTCAAACACAAGAGTGGGACATAACCCCACGGCCTCTCTACCGCGTTCAATCAGAGAATGCATTGCTTCACTCAAATGCAAAGCATCCTCCGAATGGCGAAAAAAAAGGGGGAAAATACTGCGCTAACCCGCACAAAAAAAGGAAGCAGCCAGCACTCAAACAAACAAAGTAAATGGAAATGAGGATAATTAGTGCAGCGCTAAACGTGTCAAAAACACAATACTTATAGTGACATAAGATCTGAAATATTAAATAAAATAAAGGCGACTCAATAATTAATTAAGTCCATGTGCAAAGATCACACACCACAAACAATGTGATGCTGGAAAAAAAAATATATATATATGCACAAAAACTTTAGGGCAGATCCACAAAGAGAGTACGCCGGCGTATCTACTGATACGCCGGCGTACTTTCAAATTTCCCACGTCGTATCTTTGGTTTGAATCCTCAAACCAAGATACGACGGCATCTTGGTTAGATCCGACAGGCGTATGGCTTTGTACGCCTTCAGATCTTAGATGCAATACTTCGGCGTCCGCTGGGTGGAGTTCTCGTTGTTTTCCGCGTCGAGTATGCAAATTAGCTATTTCCGACGATCCACGAACGTACGCGCGGCCGTCGCATTCTTCTACGTCGTCTCTAGTCGGCTTTTTCCGGTGTATAGTTAAAGCTGCTGTTTTGCGGCGTTAGACTTGCCATGTTAAGTATGGCCGTCGTTCCCACGTCAAAATTTGATTTTTTTTTGCGTAAGTCGTCCGTGAATCGGGATGGACGTAATTCACGTCTATGTTTACAAAAATTACGTTGTTGCGACGTCATTTAGCGCAATGCACAGCGGGAAATTTAGAAACGGAGCATGCGCAGTTCATTCGGTGCGGGGACGCGCTTCATTTAAATGAAACACGCCCCCTAATCGCCGATTTGAATTCCGCCGCCAGAGATACACTACGCCGCCGTAACTTACGGCGCAAATTCTTTCTGGATTCGATGCAACAAAAAGTAAGTTACAGCGGCGTAGCGTATCTCCCATACGCTGCGCTGGTGCAGATCTCTGTGAATCTGCCCCACTGTGTGTAAAGTAGTCTGTGTGCAAAAAATATGTGTATCTTTCCAATCGCTGGCGAAAACTGATGAATATCTAGTTGTCTGCAGGGATCATCAAGGCATCAAGTATAGATAACGAGATACTCTTACTATGTGGTGTGGACTCAGCTGTTTTGCAACAGTAAGTCTAATACGCTTGATGGCCTCTATGGACCTGGATCAAGGACTCCCAGGATGATGGTACGTTCCTAGGTCACTCAGGTGGAATAAATGCCACGTACAGGAACCAAACTGATGGGCCTTTAGATGCAGGATGAGTGGAAAAAGACAATTCCAAAAACTCGGAAAAACAAAGAGAAAAAAGAGTGCTCCGTGGCAGGCTTTATTTTTATTCTTAAAAGGTCATATGGAATGACACAAATATATAAAATAAAATGTGATCCCATAGATAAAAGCAGTATAGGGTGCTGTAAAGCGGAAACCAACGCGTTTCGGCTTAGAGAGCCGTCACCAGGGGCATGCTGGTGTAACTACTTTACACATAGTGTTTTTGTGTATATATATATATATATATATATATATATATATATATATATATATATTCCAGCATCACATTGTTTGTGGTGTCTGGTCTTTGCACATGGACTTAATTAATTATTGAGTCGCCTTTATTGTATTTAATATTTCGGATCTTATAGTTACATAATTAGTCAGGTTGAAAAAAGACACAAGTCCATCCAGTCCAACCACAAAAAAAAATAAACAAACAAAATAAAAAACATAGTACAATCCCATACACCCAACTCCATACCCACAGTTGATCCAGAGGAACGTAAAAAAAAACCAGCAGAGCATGATCCAATTTGCTACAGCAGGGGAAAAAATTCCTTCCTGATCCCCCGAGAGGCAATCGGATTTACCCTGGATCAACTTTACCTACAAATCTTAGTTAAATTCTGTACATTTAGGAAAGTATCCAGACCTTTCTTAAAGCAATCTACTGAGCTGGCCAGAACCACCTCTGGAGGGAGTCTGTTCCACATTTTCACAGCTCTTACTGTGAAGAAACCTTTCCGTATTTGGAGATGAAATCTCTTTTCCTCTAGACGTAAAGCGTGCCCCCTTGTCCTTAGTGTTGACCGTAAAGTGAATAACTCAACACCAAGTTCACTATATGGACCCATTATATATTTGTACATGTGAATCATATCCCCCCTAATTCTCCTCTTCTCAAGAAGATTCTCAAACATTTAGTTTTTCTAGTCTTTCCTCATAGCTGAGCTCCTTCATGCCTCGTATCAGTTTGGTTGCCATTCTCTGCACTTTATCCAGTTCCCCGCAGGGGCGTACCTAGAGCATTTGGCACCCGGGGCGGATCCTACATCTGGCACCCCCCCCCCCAACGTTTACCTGGAAAAACACCCACAATTTTTTTTCATGTTTTCAAGAACATTTATTGCACGAATTTGTAAACTTTACATCAACTTAAAAAAAATAAAAAAACATTAGAAAATAAGTTATTAACTTACTTAAACCTATTTCAATTATTTATAACATTTACTGAACAGATAATACTGTTTTTTAAACAAAACCATAGCATAGCAAACGCCTGGATTCTGCACACTGTAAATCGCACGTGTCTACATTCTGCACACTGTAAATCGCACGTGTCTACATTCTGCACACTGTAAATCGCACGTGTCTACATTCTGCACACTGTAAATCGCACGTGTCTACATTCTGCAACATTCTGCAACCCTCCCAATCAGGTCAGCTACAGTGTTACACTATACACATGGCAGGGGGTGGCGGACACAGTAATCACCCCCCCCCCCAAATCAGGGCCGTCTTAATAGCATCATGGGCCCCTGGGCAAAGTAATGCTCTGGGGCCCCTACAATAGAGACAATGCAGGTAAACAGACATCAAGTAGGTAGGAGGTAAGGGATATCTAGTGTGAAGAGGGGTCAGAGTGCTGGAGGGATATCTGGGATGTAGAGGGGCAGCCCGGGGCCCAAGGAACAGCTGCTTTGGGGAAAAAGCAGGGGCCTCCATGCAACTGGGGCCCCTGGGCAGTGCCCAGAGTGCCCTCTCATTAAGACAGCCCTGGGGCAGCTACATACAGTGCTAGTACACATGGCAGGGGGTGGCAGACACAGCAATCACCCCCCCCACAAATCAGGTCAGCTACATACAGTGCTAGTACACATGGCAGGGGGTGGCGGACACAGCAATCACCCCCCCCCCAATCAGGTCAGCTACATACAGTGCTAGTACACATGGCAGGGGGTGGCAGACACAGCAATCACCCCCCCCCACAAATCAGGTCAGCTACATACAGTGCTAGTACACATGGCAGGGGGTGGCAGACACAGCAATCACCCCCCCCCCCCAAATCAGGTCAGCTACATACAGTGCTGGTACACATGGCAGGGGGTGGTGGACACAGCAATCACCCCCCCCCCCCCAAATTAGGTCAGCACATGGTGGCAGAGCAGACAGACACACACACACTCCTCCAGGCTCTTCTTCTTACAACCACCCCCCCTCTCACCACTGTTGTGCCTCAGGCTCTCAGACTCAGCCTCTGCCTCTGCTAGGGAGTAACTTGGGAGGTCCGGATTAGATCCCTGATCCTGCCTGTGTCTGTGTGTGATAGCAGCAGCTGAGCCGCCCCAGCGGAGAGAGATGACAGACACAGGCTGAGGCCGCAGTGGTGGGTGGAGGCAGAGCTATCAGGAGGGAATTCAGTCAATGAACGAGTGGACGATCTGGACTAGTCCATTGCGGCCGCGGCGATGGGGGTGTTCTAGAAAACACCTAAAGTAAAATGGAGCAGCCAGAGCCAGCAGGGATGCCCTTGGGATGATTGGACAGTGTGACCCGACTCGGGTGCGGAGCGCACCCCATATAGCGAAGTCACTCGGCCACTGACACCCCCCAATGTGTGGTACCTGGGGCGGTCCGCCCCCCCCGCACCGCTATTGGTACGCCCCTGGTTCCCCGATATCCTTTTTGAGAACTGGTGCCCAAAATTGGACTGCATATTCCAGATGAGGTCTTACTAATGATTTGTACAGGGGCAAAATTACATCTCGCTCTCTGGAGTCCATACCTCTCTTAATACAAGAAAGGACTTTGCTCGCTTTGGAAACCGCAGCTTGGCATTGCATGCCATTATTGAGCTTATGATCAACTAAAACCCCCAGATCCTTCTCCACTACGGATCCCCCCAGTTGTACTCCCCCTAGTATATATGATGCATGCATATTCTTAGCCCCTAAGTGCATAACTTTACATTTATCAACATTAAACCTCATCTGCCACTTAGTCACCCAATTAGACAGAGCATTGAGGTTGGCTTGTAAATTGGAGACATCCTGTAAAGACGTTATTCCACTGCATAGCTTGGTGTCATCTGCAAAGACAGAAATGGTACTTTTGATCTCAGACCCAATATAATTTATAAAAGGTATTAAAAAGTAAGGATCCCAGCACTGAACCTTGGGGTACACCACTGATAACATTGGACCATTCAGAGCATGAATCCATGCTGTCTGTTGCTTAAATAGTTTTGTCACTATAAGTATTGTGTTTTTGACATGTTTAGCGCTGCACTAATTATCCTCAACCTCTGAATGGCACCTGTGCTGAGTGGCTGACCTCCTGCGTTCATAATACTTCAGACTGCTCAGCAATGAGATCTGGAAGCAAGTAGGGATCTCTGGAGTAGCTGGGTCTACTTCAATTACTTCCAGCTACCAGGGGTATTGGCCATGTATGGTACTACAGTATATCTATAGTAACATTAGTCCAAGCTGGATCAATGTAACTATGTAAAAACATACTATGCCTGGAATTCTTAATGCCCTTTTCCTCCTGTAGGTGGACCTAATTTCTTCCCCTCATTCCTGTTACTTTACAGAGCAGACACTCCTACTGCAAGTCTGATTTCAGCGTTTATCTTGTGAGTGACAAACAACAAAGTGCATATCTCTCGATTTTAGAACTTGGGAAGGTGGGACACTTTGGTCAGATGGACAAAAGATGCATTCCTAACTCCAAAAATGGGGTTGTATAATTTAACTTGGTCTAAAGGCAAGCAGTGAAGTCAAAGCAAGCTAATATCACTATTATGTCCTCAGTCCTCCTTCACAGGGATTCACAATGTCACAAACCTCCAATTCTCAGCTTAATTATGTTGTACCAGCCCCCCACAAATCCTTCAAGTAAAAGTGTCCTTTATCACATCATATGGGAATGTTGTTAAAGGGAAGCGTACTGGTAGACCAAGGGAGACATCAAAGCGTCAAGTTAGAAAACTTAAAGCAATATGCCTTCAACCACTTCACTACTGGGCACTTCGTGCCCAGACCAATTTTCAGCTTTCAGCGCTGACGCATTTTGAATGACAATTGCGCGGTTATACAACACTGTACCCAAATTATATTTGTATCATTTTTTTCCCACAAATAGAGCTTTCTTTTGGTGGTATTTGATCCTCTCTGCAGTTTTTATTTTTTGCGCTATAAACAAAAAAAGACAGAAAATTTTGCAAAAAAAAACACAATATTTTTTACTTTTTGTTATAATAATATCCCAAGGGGAAGGGGTTAACACTAGGGGGTGAGGACTGAATGAATGAATGAATGACTTGTATAGCGCAACGCATGCAAACTGAATCGCCTCTGGGCGCTTTTTTCCAGCCAGAGTCAGCTTGGCTGGTGCGGTCATTTTTACCCCGTAGGATCTTGACACGCTAGGGACACACAGTCATACACACATATATACATATATACTGGGCCAATTATTATTATTTTTTGGATGAGATCCAATTTACCTACCAGCATGTCTTTGGAGTGTGGGAGGAAACCAGAGTACACGGAGGAAACGCACGCAGACACAGGAAGAACATGCAAACTCCAGGCAGATGGTGTCGTGGTCGGGATTCGAACCAGCAACCCTTTTGCTGCTAGGCGAAAGTGCTACTCACTGCACCACTGTGCTGCCCTAGGAAGGGGTTAAATGTATTCCCTGGGTGTGTTCTAACTGTGTGTGGAGGGGGACTGACTGGGGGAGGTGACCGATGCTGTGTCCCTATGTACAAGGGACACAGCATCGGTCTCCTCTTTCCCTGACAGGACGTGGAGCTCTGTTTTTACACACAGAGCTCCACGTCCCTGCTCTAAAACTGACAATCGCGGGTACCTGGCGGACATCAGTGCCAGGCACGCGCATCGGCATCTCAGCAATGCGCCAGGGCACAGTGTTTCCCCGCTGCGCGCCCCCAGCGGCACGCACGGGGAATGCACATAAAAGGACGTCCAGGGATGTCCACCCGGCACTTGAGAGCCGCGCTGTGGACGTCTTTTGTCTATAGCGCGGCCCTCTAGTGGTTAAAGCAGAAAATGCACAACAAAACAAACAAAGCACAAATGGTCAGAACTAAAGTTAATGTCTGTGACTGAACTGTAAGAAATTGCCTAAATGAAATGGGATTTACATACAGAAAAGCCAAATGAAAACTACCTAAACAGAACAAAACAAGGTTACAGTGGGCTAAAGAAAAGTAATCATGGACTGTGGATGATTGGATGATCACCAATCTGCATTGGGCAGGGTGATGATGCTGGAACCTTTGTTTGGTGCCATTCCAATGAAATGTATGAAGATGACTGGTTAAAGAAAACATGCACATTTCCACAATCATTGATGATATGGGGTTGCATGTCAGGTAAAGGTACAGGGGAGACCGGTCATTAAATCTTCAATAAATGCATTAACGTTTATATTGAGATTTTGGACACTTTTCTTATTCCATCAGTTGAAAGGATGTTCAGTGATGATGACATCATTTTTCAGGATGATTATGCATTTTGCCATAGGGCAAAAGACGTGAAAACTTTCCTTCAAGAGAGACATATAATGGCAATGGCATGGCCTGCAAATAGTCGGGACCTCAATCTAATTGAAAATATATGGAGGAAATTAAAGAAAATGGTCCATGACAAGGCTCCAGCCTGAAAAGCTGATTTGACAACTGCAATATGAAAAAGTTGGAGCCAGACTGATGAAGAATACTGTTTGTCAATAGTTAAAGGGGTTGTAAAGGTAACACAAAATTTCCCTAAATAGCTTCCGTTACCTTAGTGCAGTCCTCCTTCATTTACTAGGCATGTGCAAAAGGGAAAAATTTGTTTTGTTTCGTTTTAATTTGTTATTTAATTAATTTTGTTAAGTTAGATTCGTTACATGTGTTAAATTTGTTTTCGGAATTCGTTCGTTTTCGACTAAATTCGAAAAACCCGGTTTTCGATAATATTTCAATCGGATTCGAAAACAAATTCTATTCGAATCGAATTCAAAAACAATTCGATTCGAAAACAAATTCGAATGAAAATTGAAAGCAAATTTGAATCAAAATATAAAAAATATAAATTGATTTCTAAAAAAGAATACAAATAAAATAGAATATAAAATAATAAAACAATAGAATGAAAATCAAAGAATAGTAAAGAACAGAAGAAAATAGAATATAAAATAATAAAACAATAGAATGAAAATCAAATAATAGTAAAGAACAGAATGAAATTTAATAGAATGTAATCAAATTCAATAGATTATGACTTGGCTTCTTCTATCTATCTATCTTCTATCTATCTTCCATTTTCTGAAATTCGAAATTCATATAGAATATACTGAAATTCGAATAGAAAAATATTAGAATAGAGTATAATAAAATATATTTATATATATATATTTTATTATTCTACTCTTCTAATATTTTTCTATTCGAATTTGAGTTAATTCTATATGAATTTCGAATTTCAGAAAATGGAAGATAGATAGAAGAAGCCAAGTCATAATCTATTGTATTTGATTACATTCTATTAAATTCCATTTTGTTCTTTACTATTCTTTGATTTTCATTCTATTGTCTTATTATTTTATATTCTATTTTAATGTATTCTTTTTTAGAAATCGATTTATATTTTTTAGATTTTGATTCAAACTTGCTTTCAATTTTCATTCGAATTTGTTTTCGAATCGAATTGTTTTCGAATTTGATTCGAATAGAATTTGTTTTCGAATTCGATTCAAATTTCGTCCGCGGGTTTTCGATTCAAAAACGTTTGTTCGGATTCGGTTAAATTTGTTAATATTACAATTCGGGAATTCGTATGCATCTGAATGTCCGAATAATTAAAAATTTGTCCGAATTTTGATTCGGAACGAAACGAAATGCACATGCCTATCACTTACCTCATCCTTCCATTTTGCTTTTAAATGTCCTTATTTCTTCTGAGAAATCCTCACTTCCTGTTCTTCTGTCTGTAACTCCACACAGTAATGCAAGGCTTTCTCCCTGGTGTGGAGAAACCCTCTTGAGGGGGCGAGCAGGAGTGTCAGGACGCCCACTAACACACAGCTCCTTTCTCTATCTGCAAAGTAGATAGCGCCCTGACACTCCTGCTCGCCCCCTCCCCCTCCTACTGCAACAGATGAGTTTTGTATCTAGTGTGCCCAACCTGTATAATATACTGCTGTTTAACGTTAATCTTTGATTCATCATCACCACTTTTTGACAACAGTTTTAAAGGGCTCAAACATAGCCAGCTGCTA
This sequence comes from Rana temporaria, assembly GCF_905171775.1. NCBI lineage: Eukaryota > Metazoa > Chordata > Amphibia > Anura > Ranidae > Rana > Rana temporaria. The sequence goes on from NC_053492.1 coordinate 49,792,437, forward strand.
CTCTTTACGAACAACTTGCCTAAGATATTCTAGTCCTGAGGACAGACCTCAGTTTCTATTACAGAATATACATTTTAAGGCCTAAGCCTAGCCCCTTTGTTTGAGAGCTCTCAAATGACTTAGCCTGCTCCACATCTTTGTAATTCTCTTAGGTCACTTCAGGTGTAACTTCATGAGGAGGGCTATCATTTACGCTACTTATATTACAGTATAAGCTAGGATTTGACCCTAGAAGTACAGTGCCTTGAAAAAGTATTCATACCTCTTGAAAATTGTCCATATTTTGTCATGTTACAACAAAAACGTAAATGTATTTTGTTGGGATTTTATGTGACAGATCAACACAAAGTGGCACATAATTGTGAAGTGGAAGAAAAAACGATAAATGATTTTCAATTTTTTTACAAATAAATATCTGAAAAAATGTGGCGTGCATTTGTATTCAGCCCTATTTACTCTGATACCCCTAAATAAAATCAAGTGGAACCAATTGCCTCCAAAAGTCACCTAATTAAGTCCACCTGTGTGTAATTTCATCTCAGTATAAATACAGCTGTTCTGTGAAGCCCTCAGTTTGTTAGAGAACCTTAGTGAGCAAGCAGCATCATGAAGGCCAATGAACACAGCAGACAGGTCAGGGATTAAGTTGTGGAGAAGTTTAAAGCAGTTTTAGGTTATAAAACTATATTCCAAGCTTTGAACATCTCACAGAGCACTGTTCAATCCATAATCCGAAAATGGAAAGAGTCTGGCACAACCAAAAACCTACCAAGACATGGCCCTCCACCTAAACTGACAGGCAAGCACAGCATTAATCAGAGAAGCAGCCAAGAGGCCCATGGTGTCGTCCTCGCCCCTCCCTTGGACTACAGGAGAGTCAGGACGCTCACTAACACACAGTTTCTTTCTCAATCTGCAATGTAGAGAGCGTCCTGACTCTCCTGTAGTCCAAGGGAGGGGGTGAACACAACACTCCACACCAGGGAGAAAGCCTTGCATTACTGTGTGGAGTTACAGACAGAAGAACAGGAAGTGAGGATTTCTCAGAAGAAATAAGGACATTTAAAAGCAGAATGGAAGGATGAGGTAAGTGAAGGAGGATTGCACTAAGGTAAAGGAAGCTATTTAGGGAGTTTTTTTTACCTTTACAACCCTTTTAACAACCAGCGTATACTGCTCCCTGATTGGGCAAAGCTTTGCCCAACCAGGGCGCAATGCACTGCACTGTGCAGTGCATTGCAGGGCATTCAGCGGGGCAAACACCTGAAAACACCTTGCAAATTCGGGTGTTGGACTTACGGGCCCAAACTCATGCTCACGCTGAACCGTTCGCCCAACACTAATCCTGGCCATCTGTCAAACAGCGCTAGAAAGCGATCCAACTGTAGAATGCTTTTCAGAGGCATAGAAATCTTGACATATACTGTATTTTGCAGTGTATAAGGCGACCGGGCGTATAAGACGACCCCCTAATTTTACAGTTTTTTAAGATTTTTTTTGCCTGTACTCACCATATAAGACGACCCCCCTTCCGAGGCTTCCGATGCTTCATATTTCTTCCTTCTGGAGCCATTTTCTTCTTCTGTCTTGCTGGAGCTGGAGCCAATCACAGCGAGCAATGTATTCTATTAATGAATACAAAGCCTGCTTGGATTGGCAGAGGCTGTAACATCATCAGCCCACGCCTCTCTGACTCTCAAAGCCAATCTGTATGTAGGTGCTCGGATTGGCAGAGGTTGTTACTCCAATCCGAGCAGGCTTTGTATTCATTTGAATACATCGCTCACCGGGATTGGCTAAGCAGTATATAAAGCTACATACAGTATTACCGCACATCCAGCAGGCATCCGAGCAGCTGACCGGGCGTATAAGACGACCCCTGCTTTTTGGCTCGTTTTTTTTAGTGTAAAAAGTAGTCTTATACGCCAGCAAATACAGTACCTAGACTAACACATAACCTTCATTGCTTTTAAATTTTAATAAAAAAAAAAATCGAAATGACTCTAATACTTCCCGATTGCAGAGTGAGAGGGTCCTACTTTGTGGGGTCCACAATGTTATGCACACTTTCCATTGAGCCCATGGCACCACAACAAGGGGCGGACAGTGGTAGGCCTCGTCTGCAGCAGGGGTGAGTCACTGGGGGTAACATGACAGCGCCTCAAATAAGCAAAAAAGGCCTAAAATTTTTTTTTTTATTTTTGTTTGTTTTTTGTTATGAATGGGTAGGAACAGTGTGGGTAGGAGAGGTAGGGATTGAAGCAAAATTTCCCAGAAATTATCTTTTAAATTTCAATAAAGAACTATAAAAGAAAAGTAAAAACAGGCAAAATGAAAAGCAATTATTTCACTGAGCTTTTATAAGCGGACTCCTTGTAATCAGATATGAATACAACTGGTCAGTATGAATATTTTGTAAAGTTATTACAGAATGAGTTTGTGCTGCCGATTCTATGAACAGTGCATTTACATTGGTTCAACAGTGACATCTACTGGCGAAACAGAAATTTGCATGTCGCTTTTGCTACTAATGTTGTCTGAGGTTTCCAGGCAAAGCACATCATTTAGTAATACATTACTAGCTTTGGGTCTGTAGCAGGCAGTGATGCCTGTCATGGACAATATTCTGCTTCTGACAACTAACTAGCTGTTACACACAAAGAAGTTCCCTCCAACTGCAGATGCTTTCCCTACTGACAAAATAAACCAGCACATTAGTTGATAAAGAATTTGTATCAGTCAGCTCAGATACTGCCACATTATATGAATTTGCCAGAAGCATTTATCACAATTGCATTGTAATGAAGGATCTATGACACGCCTAATGGTGGACATACAAACTTCTATAAACGATCAATTTTCCCCCTTATGATAGAAATAATCAATCTATAGTTGGCAACTGTAACGGTCAGTGGTTAATGCCGATACGATATTCCATTCCACCAACCCACGACAGCTTCTCGACACTCCACAATCCAGCAGACAGGACCCATAAGAATTCCCCAGACAAACGAGACACAGCTCTGTACTCTGGTTCCAAACGGATGGACCTTTAATGACAAACTCAGGCTCTTTTTATACAGTAAAAAACATGCTGCAGTAATCAAAAGGACAATGACACACTCCACCCACAACATCATACAATGGGTACTAACGAGTCCCCCTCAATCCACATCTTAGACAGACATTCTGACTCTGCGATAAGCTATTCTCACCTGCTACACAATACACATTCCTTTAGTAAACATAAGTCAGCCGTCTGACCTTTAGAGTGTGCTAACTCACAACACATATTATCATCAATAGAACTTTAACACAATACAGTGTTAATTAGCATCACACAATGAAATATCTTTGGAGTCAGACTTAATTAACACCTTAACAGTATGTGTCCCCACATTGAATGAATCACTCTATTGACCGGTTGGGTTCAGAATTAACCACCTGTAATATTTCAAGATATCCTGCAATACCCTGTGAATTATCATTACTGTCCCATCTCATGTAATTCAAGATATCATTTCTCAGTCATCCTATGCCCCTAGTGGACATAGGATGACCCTAGACAAAAGAGTCATTGGTGAAGCTGAAACAGGAGTACCCCACATCCTTCAGGAGCCTCTGGGTCCCACGGGCCATACCGTTACAGCAACTCATAAAAAATAGATTTTGATTATTCGATTAAAGTGGTTATAAACCCTTACCTATTCCCAGTGAAGTGACTGGCTTCAAGTGATACACAGAAACAAATCCCCCTACATAAGTTGTATCTGTTTATCTGTAGTCTTTTCTTCTCTACAGCAGTTAAAGTCCAGAATTTACACAGCATTTCTGAGCTCCTAAAGGCCAGCGGTGGGGATCTGAAGTTACACACTGCACAGCACAGAGCAAAGAGCTGAGTGTAATCTGAGACTTGAGTGGAGGGAATGGTTACACCACCCTCTACAATCTTGCATGGGGGCATCTCCTAAGTCCTGTCTGCGATTGTCTGGTATCCGCATAGACTGTCAGAAGTGACTCACACAGAGGAGATCAGAGGAATGAGCAAGCAAACAGAAATCACATTTGGTGCTTTGGATTAGGGCGAGTACACATTATAGAAGGGTACGCTTTGTTCATTTTTTATTTCAGAAGTTTATAACCACTTAAAGAATAAGGCTCGGTTCACACTGCCGCAACTTGGGATCTGACTTACGAGACCCCAGATCGCATGACATGTGAAATCCCATGTTAGTGTAGCCATGCCCCCCCGCAGGAGTTGCTGAATGTTGTGGTTCACTTGTCAACCTGTCCAGCCAGACATCTATCTCTCAATCACTCAGAGACATAGAACAGTCCATAGCTTTGTTTTGCATTTATTAAAGGGATTACCTTGAATAGGAAATTGAGAATCATGGGATGCCCATGAAATTAAGTGCAAACTTGCTTGAGAACTCACACAGTATATACACTCCGGTCTTCTCTCCAGGACCAACTCTTGCTTTGAACCCCCTATTCTTCACTCCTCCAGCACTTCACTTGTTGCAGACTGTTACTCCACCAGTACTTCCCTTGCTGCAGACTGTTGATTCTCCAGACAAGCTAGCGTCGCATGGTTAGGCCTGACACTACGTCTGCCAAGCCTCAGTGAACTGTCTTTTGCGGGCAAGGGCCATGGGCCCCTGAGGTGTAGAAATAGCTCAGGTGCCAGCTATCCTCTATTCAGCTACCACTCCCAGATCGCTCTCTTCAGAAATTACCTCTCTCAACTGCCCTTCCAACAGTCCTCTCTTCTGGTTCTGCACCCATCTCAGTCCTCTCGACTGTGGTTCACTCACTAGCCCTCCTGGCTGTGACCAGATGTCCTCCCTGCAGTTTCTTAGGAATGTTCTCTCCACTGTACCTCTCCTTCCAGGATCACTTCATTCCTCCTGGATGCACCCAAGCCCAGCCCAGGGTCACCCACCCCCCGACTGGGAATCTCCCCGTGGGCCCCGCCAGCCTCCACACACTCTCACTCCAGCTCCACCCGACAACTCCTCCTAGGCTGGGCTGACCCCAAGTGTTTGAAAAGGCCTGCCCCTTGCCAATCCAAGTTGGGGATTGGTCAAGGCTCCGCAAGAAACCCTAGGCAGCTCCCTTCCCTTTCATTCTAGCATATTCTATAAGGAAGAGGAAGGCGACAGTGATGCTACTTGTGAGTCACCCAGCCCATAATGAAAACAAACAGGCCTAGCCACCAGCTAGGCCTGCCTACATTTTCCTACTCTGCTAGAAAATCTGCACTTTATCACCTATCAAACTAGAGGGTACTACATTAGTACATTAGTACAATACATCCTCCTGTATGCAGTTATCACTGCATACCTGCACAAGACAAAGACACATCAAGTCACATGAAAGTAGTGCTCAAGTGTCATCAAGTCACCAACAAATTGCCCGGAAGTCGCCTGGCAAAGTAAGTCACGCAACTAACAGGTTGCAGTAGTGTGAACCAAGCTTTAAAGAGGCACTCCAATCGTTTTTGTGTTTATTAAAAGTCAGCAGCTACAAAAAGTGTAGCTGATTGCTTTTAATAAACACACACCCACCTGTCCCAGAATCAGGGCCGCCACCAGGGGGGTACAGGCATTACACCTGTAAGGGGCCCGATGGTCCCCAGTGGCCCTGCTGGCCCCCTTCCTATTTTTTTTTGCATTACACCTGTAAGGAGCCACCCTCCCGTTTTTTTTCTTGAATTTTTTTTTATTCATTTATTTTTTGCATTACACCTGTAAGGGGCCCAATGATCCTCAGGGCCCCCTACAGGCCCGGCCAGTCCCCCTCCCATTTTTTTTTTTTCCATTTTTTTTTTTTTGCATTACACCTGTAAGCTTTGTAAGGGGCCCCACAATTTGTGATGGCTGTCCTGCCCAGGAACCAGTGATGTTGTCAAGTCTCTGATGTGAGGCCGAGTGGCAGAGAGGGCGCCCCTTGCGGCTAAGTGCAACGCTCCCCTGGGAGTGATACAGGGGATACGGTGCCCAAAGGTGCACGGGTTGCCAGTAGTGTGGCAACAGGCTGGTAAGCAGAATGTAGCTGGGGTGCGCTGGGTAGTGATGTCAGTAGCCGTGCAAGAAGAAGTCCTGAGTAGGCGTGTGCAGGATAAACCAGGAGCAGTGTTCGCAGCCAGGCCAGAGGTCATATACCAGGAGACAGTCCAAGAGCAAACAGGAGCAAGCTGGGTCATAAACAGTGGGCAGTGGATCGACGAATAGTCAGCCAAGCCAAGGTCAGAGCGAGGAGATAATCGGGATCACAGGTCAAGCCAAAAGCAGAGGTCAAGCCAGGAGACACAGGAACACAGGAAGCTGACGACAATCCAGCAATTTGGGTCAGACAGTGGCAGCCTTTTATAGGCCAGCAGGGGGATCCGCCTGTCACATGATGTGCCACTGGCGGCCATTTATTCTACTGGCAAGATTGCCAGTACTTCCACGGCCATTTGCCTGACACAGCCTTCGGCCATTTCTTCTACTGGCAAGAATACCAGTACTTCCACGGCCATTTCCCTGACAGATGTGTTCACCCGAGCCGCCGCTTGTCTCCCTCTCCTCTCCCTGGCGCTGGCATTTCACCTGCGGGCACTCAGCTGTGACAACTTGCAGCTTCATGGCCAGGTGCGCGCTGCCCATTCACAAGTCATACTGCTCCTACTGAATGGTCTGGTAGTCTTTTGGGATCTGTGCCGTGTCCCAGAAGACTGCAGGGAAGGAGGGGGACAGGAGAACTTCTGTTCGGAGCATTAAAACTAGGTACCCTTCTCCCCCCCAAAAAAAAATATGACATGCCAAACGTGGCAGGGGAGGGAGAGTGCTTAATCACTTGCTGCAAAATCACGTACCTGTATGTCATTTTGCTTCAAGTGGTTGTACCGGGTGATGCTTGCAGCTGCAAGCAACATCCCGGTAATGTTGTTTAGAGCCGACGGTCGGCTTTCTTGTGATGACAACGAACGTGGCTAAGCAATTGCTTGATCCTTTTCACAAGCAGCGGGAAGGGTCACCACCCTCTTGCCACCTTCCGCCACTCCACTCGAGCTCTCCCGTACAACCAGGAAGCCCGAACGACCAGCAGACATGTCCGCCGGCTGGCCGGAGAACCCAAACAAAATCGGATTGGCTTTGATTGGGTCTCGGATCTTGTAATCCGAAAGCGATGTCACAACGTCACTTCCAGTTCATTAGAGCCTTAAAGGCACCAGATTTTTTAAAAAATGTCTATATTCAAAACAGCCAAACTTGGTGTTTTGAATACTTTTAAGTGCAAAGGAGAGATTTGGGGTCTTTTAAATCCCAGATCCCTCTAAAAATATATCTGAAACGTGACTATTGCTGTCACAAGCAATGTTTACATTCCTTGTGACAGCAATAACAGTGATTTTTTTCTTTTTTTTTTAAATGGACAGTGTAAAAAAAAAAAAAAAATGTTTTTTAAGCGTCCCATCCCTCGGTGCTCACGTGCAGAAGTGAACGTATATGTAAGTTGCGCCCACAAATGTGTTCAAACCACTGCAAGAGCAATAATTTTAGCACTATGTGTGAGTAGATGTACCGGCGCAAAAGGGTTAAATTAAATTAAATATATTCCATGCTAAAAAGACTACTATTTTGGTCTGCTGCAGTTTCAGTGTGCTCCACCAGATGGTGCAGTTGTGCTGTATTAAGAAATGTTGTTCGTACAAATTGTACTCCCGCGCTGACCTTGTGATATACAAAATTACAAAAATAATATATATAATGTAAATTGTGATAATTCCTTCACCACCTCTAATGGACGTGTTATCTAAAAAGATACCATGTACTTTTCAAAAAGAAAAAATTATATATATATTTAAAAATATGTAAAATATATATATGTGAAGATGGATAAACTCCTAACCCTTACAGAATCTTATAAACAAAAAAATATAAAATAGATATAAATATAAATGTGATGAATATGCAAAATACAAAATAGTCCTGTGCAATCATGCAATAATAAAAAACTCCCAAAGCGTGTCTTCAGTTAGTGCCAGAATTAGTGCGTTGCTGCAAACAATTTTCGTGACTTTTCCACCTTAAAAGTGTCACCATCACCTCCTATTGCGCTATATTCTCACCAGATTTAGGAAAATAAACTGCATGTAACCATATGGTGTGCGGTTTTCCACTGCTGTTTCCCGACTCTCTGCGCTCCTACTTTCTGTGGATGATTTTCACTCCCAGAAAGAAAAAAGCTCATATGGTGTAGTACTGTTTGACAGGTGTTTATTCATAAACTTTAAAAACTTTAAAAACAATTTAACACTCACATTTTCCTGTGCCTAAAAACCGGCACTAGCTTATCCAGTATTACTGCTACCTCCCCGGCGTGCGTTTCGAGTTTCAGCCGTGGTGCGTCCCAGCATACGAGAAAAAAGTTGGTGCGATGTTGTTTTCAGGGGCCAAGATCGTGTGACCTGGGTGTTGTATATATGCGGTACCCCCGCATACATATATACAACACCCAGGTCACACGATCTTGGCCCCTGAAAACAACATCGCACCAACTTTTTTCTCGTATGCTGGGACGCACCACGGCTGAAACTCGAAACGCACGCCGGGGAGGTAGCAGTAATACTGGATAAGCTAGTGCCGGTTTTTAGGCACAGGAAAATGTGAGTGTTAAATTGTTTTTAAAGTTTTTAAAGTTTATGAATAAACACCTGTCAAACAGTACTACACCATATGAGCTTTTTTCTTTCTGGGAGTGAAAATCATCCACAGAAAGTAGGAGCGCAGAGAGTCGGGAAACAGCAGTGGAAAACCGCACACCATATGGTTACATGCAGTTTATTTTCCTAAATCTGGTGAGAATATAGCGCAATAGGAGGTGATGGTGACACTTTTAAGGTGGAAAAGTCACGAAAATTGTTTGCAGCAACGCACTAATTCTGGCACTAACTGAAGACACGCTTTGGGAGTTTTTTATTATTGCATGATTGCACAGGACTATTTTGTATTTTGCATATTCATCACATTTATATTTATATCTATTTTATATTTTTTTGTTTATAAGATTCTGTAAGGGTTAGGAGTTTATCCATCTTCACATATATATATTTTACATATTTTTAAATATATATATAATTTTTTCTTTTTGAAAAGTACATGGTATCTTTTTAGATAACACGTCCATTAGAGGTGGTGAAGGAATTATCACAATTTACATTATATATATTATTTTTGTAATTTTGTATATCACAAGGTCAGCGCGGGAGTACAATTTGTACGAGCAACATTTCTTAATTTTAGCACTAGACCTTCCCTGTAACTCTAAACTGGTAACCGTTAAAAAAATTTAAAGTGTCGCCTAAGGAGATTTTTAAAGCGAGGGTTCCGCGGGAATACTTTTTTTTTTTAAAGGTTATTCTCTCGCTGTTACCATAGCAAATCGTGTACTCACCAGTCCGATTATTACAGCCGCCAGCATTCTCATTTCCCCGCAAAAGACAATTTATAAAAATGTAAGATGGACGTTTCCATCTTAATTGTGGGCACTCTGAAGCCCTCCAGGATTTCCTTGAGTTTTCCATGAGTTAAAATGGCAGAATTGTATCCGTCCTCGTCACATGACCGGCTGCAGAGTCATGTGACGTGTAAAATCTCGCGAGAATTCCTCTGCTGCTGGCTAAAAGAATCTTCTCCTGGTCAGCGTGACGAGACACTGCTGAGTAATCCCAAGAATCAATGTGGCGATCGCAGACGAAGCGACACGCCCAGTCCCGCGGGATTGAAACCAGGAAGTGCCTGGTTCATGAGCCAGAAACAAGGTATGGAATCGTTTTTACATTTTTTGCACATCGAACTTTGAATAGACAGACTGAGCACTTGTGTTTAAGGATAAGTTATAAATTAGGGTGAACCTCCACTTTAAGTATCGTAGTTTGTGTGTTTAAAAGTACCGTAGTTTAAAAGTGTGTGCACACTTTAAAGCATGACATGTTAAGTATTTACTCAGCAAAACATCATCTTTCACATTATACAAAAAAAATTGGGCTAACTGTTTTGTTTTTTTAATTCATGAACCTTTTTTTTTTCCCCAAAAAATTGCTTTTGAAAGACCGCTGCGCAAATACAGTGTGACATAAACAATTGCGACCGCCACTTTATTCTCTGCTATATATAAATAAATAAATATATATATATATATATATATATCTATATATAGGCCCGGATTCACGTAGAGCGGCGTATATTTGTGCGGGCGTAGCGCATCTCATATGCGCTACGCCGACGTAACATTGAGAGGCAAGAACAGTATTCACAAAGCACTCGCTCCCAACGTTGCGCCGGCGTAACATAAATTGTCCGGCGTAAGCCCGCATAATTCAAAGTAGGAAGGAAGCGGGCGTGATCCATTTAAATGATGGGCCGAACGAACGGCGCATGCGCGTGCATGCTCAGAATCACGTCAAATTTACTCCCTAAGATACGACGGCTCAATGCCTACGACGTGAACGTGACCTACGCCCAGCCTCATTCACGTACGCCTTAAGTAAACGGCGTATACTACTGCGACGGGCGCAAGTACGTTTGTGAATCGGCATATCTCGGTCATTTGCATATTCAACGTGTAAATCAATGGAAGCGCCCCTTGCGGCCAGCATAAATATGCGCCCAGGCTCCGACGGTGTAGGAAACTTATGTCGGTCGGATGAAGCCACATTTCAGGCGTATCTTGTAATAAGAATCAGGCGCATAGATACGACGGCGCATCTGTGCACTTACGCGGCATATATAAAGATACGTTGGCGTAAGTGCTTTAAAATCCGGGCCATAATGTTTTGGGGGTTCTAAGTAATTTTCGAGCAAAAATGGCTGATTTTAACTTGTAAGCAATAATAGCTAGATTCAGTAACATTGCCGCAACTTTGCGGCGGCGTAGCTTAAGGAATTTAAGCTACGCCGCCGTAAGTTAGAGAGGCAAGTACATGATTCACAATGTACTTGCCTGCTAAGTTACGGCGGCGTAGCCTAAAGCGGCGGGCGTAAGGGCGCCTAATTCAAATGTGTTTGAGGGGGGCGTGTTTTATGTTAATAGTGCTTGACCTTACGTTTTTTTGTTTTTTTTTCGAACTGCGCATCCCCCGGGCGCCTACATTTCCCGTTGTGCATTGCGGCTAAGTACGCCGCACGGGCCTATTGATTTTGACGTGGACGCAAACAACGTAAATCCCGATTCACGGACGACTTACGCAAACAACGTAAAAATTTCAAATTTCGACGCAGGAACGGCGGCCATACTTAACATTACTATTCCAACTAGTGCCTAGCTCTAACTTTACGCGGCCTATCTCTTACGTAAACGGTGTAAAAGTACTGCGTCGGCCGGGCGTACGTTCGTGAATCGGCGTATCTACTCATTTACATATTCTACGCCGACCGCAATAGAAGCGCCACCTAGCGGCCATCCGAAAAATTGCAATCTAAGATAGGACGGCGCAAGCCGTCGTATCTTAGATATGTTTAAGCGTATCTCTGTTTGAGCATACACTTAAACATAAGTCGGCGTAGATTCTGAGTTAGGTCGGCTTATCTACTGATAAGCCGGCCTAACTCTTACTGAATCTACCTAATAGTGTCAAAAAAAAGCCTGGTCCTGTAAAGGGTTGTAAATTTTTTTTGTTTGTTTTTTCTAAATAGGTTCCTTTAAATTAGTGCATTGTTTATTCACTTATCTTTTTCTTCGATTTCCCTTCTAAATGTTTTTTTTCTTTGTCTGAATTTCTCCCTTCCTGGCTGGGTGTTAGTCAGCCAGAACAGCTTACTGAGGAGGAACAGGAAGTGAGTAATTCAGACAAAGAAAACAAAGGGAAAAAAAACATTTAGAAGGGAAATCGAAGGAAAAGGTAAGTGAACCAACAATGCACTAGCTTAAAGGAACCTATTTAGAAAATAAAAAACAAACATTTACAACCCCTTTAAGTGGGTAAAGCATAACTTCCCTTTTTTGCGTGGAGCTCCGCTTTAATGATTAATTTATAATTACAAGTTATCAATTGCATTTCTGTTTACAAAATAAAATCCCATCATCAGTTCAACTGAAATACAATCGTATTCACATTCAATCAATCAATAATTTTCTGACCTGGTCGATCAACTCAGTTTGATTGAATCTGAACTAAATTGAGTCTAAATCCATATGAAGGGAAGTTATGGCTATTCAGTTGTTTGCAGGTTCAATCATTTTGATCAATTGGATAATAAAATCAAAGCATACATGGCCACCATAAAGCGACAAAATGTAGATTCATATTTATTTCTGCTTTGTAATAGGCATGAGGTCCATGTTTACTGCCATGAAGGGTTAGCAGCAAAAGGTGGCCTTAGCTGTCTGAATTTTGGGGACAGTTTTATAAAAACACAGAGGAATATCAGGGTCATATGTAGTCATTTTAACCACTTAGAGCCCCAGCCATTGTACAATGACTGCCACAAGGTGGCTCTACAATGCCGGGAGGACATCTATTGACGTCCTCGGCTCCTCCGGCCACTGGGGGGCGTGTGCACGTGCCCGCCGCTTCACTGACGTGCCGATGCGCGTGCCTGGCGGCCGCGATGTCCGCCAGGTACCCGCGATCGGCCGTTACACAGACAAGGACGTGGATCTGTGTGTGTAAACACACAGATCCACGTCCTGTCAGGGAGAGGAGACCGATGATGTGTCCCTTGTACATAGGGACACAGATCGTCACCTCCCCCATTCAGTCCCCTCCCCCCACAGTTAAATCACTAGTAGGGGACACATTTAACCAGTGTTAACCCCTTCCCTGCCAGTCACATTTATACAGTAATCAGTGCATATTTATAGCACTGTTCGCTGTATAAATGTGAATGGTCCCAAAAATTTGTCAAAAGTGTCCGATGTGTCCGCCATAATGTCGCAGTCCCAATAAAAATTGCAGATTGCCGCCATTACTAGTTAAAAAAAATTATAAAAAAAAATTGATAATTCTGTCCCCTATTTCGTAGGCGCTATAACTTTTGCGCAAACTAATCACTATACGCTTATTGCGATTTTTGTTACCAAAAATATGTAGAAGAATACGTATCAGCGTAAACTGAGAAAAAAAATATATATATATGTTTTTTTAAATTGGGATATTTATTATAGCAAAAAGTAAAAAATATTGGCCGGGATTCAGATACATTGGCGTATCTTTGAGCAGGCGTAGCGCATCTCATATGCGATACGCCGACGTAACATAGAGAGGCAAGTACTGTATTCACAAAGCACTTGCTCCCATATGTACGCCGGCGTAACGTAAATGGGCTGGCGTAAGCCCGCGTAATTCAAAGTAGCAAGGCAGTGGGCATGTTGTATTATAATGAAGCGTGACCCCATGTAAATGCATGGCCGATCAAACGGCGCATGTGCGCGCATGCTCAGAATCACGTCGCAAATACTCCCTAAGATACGTCGGCTCAATGCTTTCGACGTAAATGTAACTTACGCCCAGCCCCATTCACGTACGACTTACGCAAACAACGGAAAATACGACGCTGTTCCGACGTTTCCGACGTCCATACCTTAACATGACTTACCCCTGCTTTATGAGGGGTAAACTTACGCCGGACGTACGCCTTACGTAAACGGCGTAGCTTAATGGGACGGGCGCAAGTACGTTTGTGAATCTAGGTCATTTGCATATTCGACGCTTAAATCTACGGAAGCGCCCCTTGCGGCCAGCGTAAATATGCACCTAAGATACAACGGCGTAGGAGACTTACGTCGGTCGTGTCTTGGCAAATTTCAGGCATATCTAGTTTTAAGAATACACGTATAGATACGACGGCGCACATTTGGACTTATGACGGCGTATCTGGAGATAGGTTGTCGTAAGTCCTTTCTGAATCCCGGCCATTGTGTTTTTTTTAAAAAATGTACGCTTTTTTTTGTTTTTAGCGCAAAAAATAAAAAACGCAGAGATGATCAAATACCACCAAAAGAAAATTCAATTTGTGGGTAAAAAAGGACGTCATTTTGTTTGGGAGCCATGTCGCACGACCGCGCAATTATCAGTTAAAGCGACGCAGTGCCGAAAGCTAAAATTTCGCCTGGGCAGGAAGGGGGTATATGTGCCCAGTAAGCAAGTGGTTAACATCTTCCCGCCTAGCCTATAACAGGTGTTTTAGAAGGTGCTTTCTTCTTCTGATCTAGATGTTCCCTACAATAAAGCAATTTTCCATCTTTTAAGCTCGGGTCCACTTTTAAACACCACGGATGAACAAAATAAAAATCATGTATATATCTGCTAACCCAGGGATATGCAATTAGCGGACCTCCAGCTGTTGCAGAACTACAATTCCCATGAGGCATAGCAAGACTCTGACAGCCACAAGTATGACACCCAGAGGCAGAGGCATGATGGGACTTGTAGTTTTGTAACAGCTGGAGGTCCGCTAATTGCATATCCCTGTGCTAACCCAACACTTAAAGAGGACCTTTGGTCCCCCTGCAGCTGAACCTCTCCCCATTACTGACTTACCGTAGTTTATTCTGCACTGTGTCTCTGGGTGGACCATCTTGGTTGGAGGTAGGGCTTTGCTTCCCAATGTCAGAGCTACTCTCATGTTGACTGGTAATCTGATGATTAGAAAACAAATGATCAAGAAGCAGTATTGGAAGTAGAGTAGATGAAGCACAGTTCCACAGAAAAGGTCACGCGGAAACAGGGAGATCCTTCCTCTGCTTGTTTTTAGATGAAGCTTTTTCTCCAGCAAGGACAGTAAGCAGCACAGTAATGACATCACCAAATCTCATTGCCTTTATGTTGAGACCAGCAGTCAGCGGCAGCAGCGCCATAGATGATTTCACACTGCAAATATACAGCAATGCACAGAAGTGTCTAGGTGCAGAAAGTGCACTGGTAATTTTTAAGAGCTATTTAAGACAAAACCGCTGGCGATGATAGGTTGTCTATTCTGCCACGACTCTCTCAACTGATCAATCCTCTCTGACACACTTGGTCATGTACTGAAAATCGTTTATCCCTGCATGACTTAAGAGTTAATGAAATACCACTCTATAATAACACACAGAAATTAGGGCACAAATACCACTATAACCGATAACTGGTCATTTACTCACTGTCACGCAAAAGGTCATAGCAAATGTAAATAGAACTATAAGTGGTGCAACTAGAGTCTCTAGAAATATATCAACTAACTCCGAAGGATAAGAGGGTCCTTGCATGCACAGTATGCATACAACCCCAGCAACAGCTGGAATGCATGTCTAATGTATGGGGTACTCTTTGAATGTGGTGTAAAGTTACCCGGTGCCTAATGGTAGACATTCGCCAGCTTTTATTGGGGCCCGTCTTTAGGTGGTGCACCATCCCTTTAAGAGTGTTGTTGGTGAATATAAAAAGGCAATTGGATAAGCATGGTCTCTATGGTGTTTAATGTGTATGGCAAGAAATTACAAGGAGTAACTCAGCTCACCACTCCAGGCAAGAGACTCACTTGATTCCAGTGGCTTGGTGGTCTGCAGGTTCCAGAGGTCAGGTCCCAGATCCTCACACATTGGGATGCAGTCTTTCAGCTCCTGGAGGCACATCGACTCTCTCCCTCAAGCTCAGTCTCTGACAGTAGCTCTGCAAGACTCACATGCAGGTCTGTCCTCTCTTCCTGGTAGAGGTGAGCGGGCACCGCAACAGGTTCTCTTAGCTTCTCTCCTAGCGGCTCTGGTCCTACCTAAGAGCACATTTCCAGACTATAGTTATGCAGTATCCTCTTTCCTGGCTAGACTGACCGCAATCTCAAAAATTTGCCTGGGAAACTGCGAAGTTCTCCTCCTCTTGGTGCAATGGCTTGTGGGAATTGAAGTCTGGTAGCCATCAGCCTCCATTCACAGGCATGGTTCAGCACCCTTTTTATAACTACATCTCCCAAGATCCTTGGCATCTGTACAGCAATTTCTCTGTGAGGTTCATATTGGCGCTTACTCTTCCTCCTCCAATTGGATTCAATCAGCACTACCAGGAGGGAGGGGGAAGAGCAGAGGAGTGCTGCCCGCACTGCCCGCTTCCACACAGTTCCTTTGGGAGGGTGAGCGGGGGTTTAAACCTACACAGACACACACAGAGCCAATACTGTCTCCAATCTGCAATGGAAGCAGGGGAAAAGCCCACAGCATCAAAAGCCTTGCTGCATGCTTGTTCTAGGGCAGGCACTACTAGCAAACTAACCGATAAGGGCAGCAGTCTCAGAGAGTAGTGTACTTCCAAAACAAGCTGACAGCGGGCAGCGCCCATATTTTTGTTTTGACAGGTTCCCTTGAAATAGAACAGATGGAATCAGTTCATAAAATAATATGCAGTTGTGCTTCATGGTTTGAATCCTAAATTAAGGCATTTTATATAAATTGTAGGCCACAGAATAGGCCCCTTGAGCTTTGCCTGTCATTACATAGCTGACAGATTCTAGAATCAGATATAATAAGATATCTACAGCCACTTAAGCTCTGTTCACCTTGCTATTATAAAAATTCATTGCCTGAATACAGACTGTGATCATGGCTACAATGTGCATGACCCAGATAGGGCTTTTAAACCGCTGATCTTAATCATATTGGTTTTCTACTTGGAAAATGGCAAGAGCTGAGTTTTAAGCTACCTATGTAGGCAGAGCAGGTCCATAACAGGGAATTTCGGCTCTAAAATACTGGAACTGATAAGTTTTAATAAGAACGCTTAGGTTTCAGCATTGATTGGTACTTCTTAGTAAGAGGGAACCTGTACTTGCACAGGCAAAACAACTGGTTCACGTTAATTTAGCCCTCTCAGCAGTACCTACCTACCATCCTTTCATCCCCTTGTCCCTCTTTTTATTTATCTGGAGCAAAGGGAACTTCCATGTAGGCGGCAAATCACAGAGCTGTAGTTTACACTGGGCTTCTTCTTCAGCACTGATTTGACCAGCACTGTCAGATAGAGAAAGCCACATGCTCCTCCCTACCAAGAAGTAACAGATATTTCCTTTTGGCTTCCACCACTGACTCTCTCCCACATGAGTACAGGGTGGGCCATTTATATGGATACACCTTAATAAAACGGGAGTGGTTGGTGATATTAGCTTCCTGTTTGTGGCACATTAGTATATGTGAGGGGGGAACTTTTCAAGATGGGTGGTGACCATGGTGGCCATTTTGAAGTTGGCCATTTTGAATCCAACTTTTGTTTTTTCAATAGGAAGAGGGTCATGTGACACATCAAACTTATTGGGAATTTCACAAGAAAAACAATGGCGTGCTTGGTTTTAACGTAACTTTATTTTTTTTATGAGTTATTTACAAGTTTCTGACCACTTATAAAATGTGTTCAATGTGCTCTCCAGTGACATGCGGCGAGTGTTATGCTGTGGGCTCTTGCTGAATGAAGCTAGGACAGCCACTGATGTTTCTTCATGACCCCTTTCACACTGGATACGCCTATAGCGGAGCGGTAAAACCGCGGTAAAATCTCGGTAAAATAGCGATGTTTTACCGCGATTTTAACGCTCCGCTATAGGTGGTAACATCAGTGGCTGTCCTAGCTTCATTCAGCAAGAGCCCACAGCGTAGCACTCGCTGCATGTCACTGGAGAGCACATTAAACACATTTTATAAGTGGTCAGAAACTTGTAAATAACTCATGAAAGAATAAAGTTACGTTAAAACCAAACACACCATTGTTTTTCTTGTGAAATTCACAATAAGTTTGATGTGTCACATGACCCTCTTCCTATTGAAAAAACAAAAGTTGGATTCAAAATGGCTTATTTCAAAATGGCCGCCATGGTCACCACCCATCTTGAAAATGTTCCCCCCTCACATATACTAATGTGCCACAAACAGGAAGTTAATATCATCAACCACTCCCATTTTATTAAGGTGTATCCATATAAATGGCCCACCCTGTAGAATCCATTCTCAGTTGTCACCAGAACTGTCCCCACTAGAAGATTTCCCCTCGACTTCTTTACCTGCGCCTATAACTACAGTATAACTATAACATTTTGGATTTTCAATTGCTTCCTTTGTTTTATATAGAGGGTGAATCTCCCCCAGATTGAATGCCATAAACGTCTATATTACTAGGCCCTTCTGAGACTACATCAGGGCTGCTTCTCCACCTAATAGGGGTGCACTTTGTAAGATATCTGTGATAGGTAGTGTCCAAATGGGGAGCTTGTATGCTGAGGTTTCAGACTAAAACCTAGTCAGGCAGGTCAAGTCGGCAACAGATCAGGCAAAGCGGTACAAAATCAAAATCCAAAGAATAGTCAGGCAAGCGGAGGTCATACACGAGCTGGTGGTGAATTACCAAATCAGCAGGCTGGAGAATGGTCAAGAATTCAGGCAGCGGTTCAATACATGCTAGTCAAAATCACAGAGCTATCAATACACCCAGGGAGCAAGTCCAAACAAATGGGCACTGAGTAACAGGAAGTGCTGCTATTTATGGGCTGATTGATAGTACATTGTCCGCAGCTAGCAGCAGGTGGGGCTAGCGAGTCCAAGGCAATGCATCATGCTGGGAGAACATTGCAATAATGGTAGATGCATCATGCTGGGAGAACATTGCAAGTGTTGGACGTGGTCCTCAAAAGTTTCTAAGAAAATAATTATATCATCCAGATAAACTAGGAAAGTATCCCAGGGGCTGCAACTGTCCCAGATTACCCCACTTTGTAGCATGTTGTGGAGCAAGTCCCAGACCTCCTGGCACAGGGCTGGGGAAATGTTGCAGTACTGCTCCCGGATTGGTGGAACTTCAATGGTGTATTTTGGGTGGTCAATGGCCTCCGTGTACCCATAGTCCCCCTGGCTGGCAGCAACGACCAACTGGTGCTACTCTAGCAGGTCGCAACCTCTGTTTTTTAGGTGATAGTCCTAAAAGGAATGTCCAGCTGTTTCAGTAGTAGATTGTAGTGTGACTCTTCCAGCAAGTCCATAGCTGTCTGAAGTGGAGCACATGTGGCCTTTATCCCAGGCTGAGCTTCCAAGGTGCAGTGGCGGTATACCACGTCCAAGTCACTAGGGTGAAATGGCTGGGAAGTTCAATTGGGGTTGGTCCCATGTTGATGAGCTGCACCAGGTCCCTTTGCAGGGTTCTATCATAAAGGTGACCCCCTGAAGCTTCTTGTGGGTCCCCGATGGGGAGGGACTAAGCTACCTCTTGGATGGGTGCCTGTAGAAGCTTCTTTTTGGTGGTGTCCAAACTCAACCTGTGCAGGTTGTCTCCTGGCCACAGGCCCGGATGATGTTGAGCCACACAGCTTACAGACCGCAGCCCTGTGCCTGCCAGCCAAAACACTCAAACTTGGCCAGGAAGCAGGGCATGTCCCAGTCTTTTATTACATTCATGCCCAAAACAGCATGTACGAAAGAGCTGACTGGGCCATGAGTCACCACCACCACTACCTGATCCAACACTTGGTCATCAATCTGGATCTTCAATCAGGTGATATCTTACACCAGGATGGGGAGGTTGGCTGCTTTAAAGTATAGGTAGGAGTTGTCCAGTTGGTCTTGCATGCCAAACTGATGGACACAGAAGTCATACTCCATGACTGTGATTTTGGACCCTGTGTCGATTAGGCATGGAACCTCTAGTCCATGGAGGCAGCCTGATCAGGAACACTTATAGCCAGATTCAGAAAGAACTTACGCCGACGTATCTACTGATACGCCGCGTAAGTCCACGGATGCGCCGTCGTATCTATGTGCCTTATTCAGCAAATAAGATACGCCTGAATTTGGGCTTCATACGACTGATGTAAGTCTCCTACGCCGTCGTATCTTGGGCGCATATTTACGCTGGCCGCAATGGGTGCTTCCATTAATTTACGCGTCGAATACGCAAATGACCGAGATACGCCGATTCACGAATGTACTTGCGCCCGTCGCAGTAGTATACGCAGTTTATGTAAGGCGTACGTCCGGCGTAAAGTTATTCCACCTAAAGCAGGTGTAAGTCATGTTAGGGTATGGACGACGGAACAGCCGTCGGATTTTACGTTGTTTACGCAAGTCATACGTGAATGGGGCTGGGCGTAAGTTATGTTTACGTCGTAGGCATTGAGCCGTTGTATCTTAGGGAGTTAATTCGACGTGATTCTGAGCATGCGCGCGCATTCACCAATCGTTCGGCCCTTCGTTTACATGGGGTGACGGTTAATTTAAATGTATCACGCCCACTACCTTCCTACTTTGAATTAGGCGGGCTTACGCCGGCCAATTTACGTTACGCTGGCGCAACGTAGGGAGCGAGTGCTTTGTGAATAATGCACTTGCTTCTCAGAGTTACGTCGGCGTAGCGCGTATGAGATGCGCTACGCTGGCACAAAGATGCGCCGATCTACGTGAATCCGGCTATTACAGGATAATAGCAGATTGTTACAGAGTAGAGCTTAGCCAAACTGGCAGCTTTTGTCTTGAGAGGCAGAATTTAGTCTTGCCAGTCAGAGCCCAAGGGGGGAGGTTTCCAGGAGAAGTGGAGGTGCATACTAGCACATTATAATTTAACTTTTCAGAATATTTTTTTCATTCTAAAGTTTACTACTGCTTCTTTGAGGTTACAGGCACATAAGGTTGCAGGCACATGGGGTTATATGTTAAGACTAGGTAATATTAGGGGTTTGAATTAAGGGAAGAAATTAGGTTAACAGTTAAGATTCCATTAGGTGTTAATTTTAAATGTTAAACTAGGGAGCTTATTTTAACCTCTTTAGACCGGGCCATTGTAAAAAGATAGCCACAAGGTGGCTCTACAATGCCGGGAGGCCATCTTTTTACGGCCTCGGGTCCTTCGGTGCGTCACTGAGTTGCCGATGCACGTGCCTGGTGGCCGCGATGTCCGCCAGGTACCCGTGATCGGCGGTGACAGAGCAGGGACATGGATCTCTGTGTGTAAACACAGGGATCCACGTCCTGTCAGGGAGAGGAGACCGATGATGTGTCCCTTGTACATAGGGACACAGATCGGTCACCTCTCCCAGTCAGTCCCCTCCCCCCACAGTTAAAATCACCTAGCAGGGTACACATTTAACTCCTTCCTCGCCCCCTAGTGTTAACCCCTTCCCTGCCAGTCACATTTATACAGTAATCAGTGCATATTTATTGCACTGATCACTGTATAAATGTGAATGGACCCAAAAATGGGTCAAAAGTGTCCGATGTGTCCGCCATTATATTGCAGTCCTGACAAAAATCGCAGATCGCCGCCATTACTAGTAAAACAAATAATATTTTTTTTTAAAGAAATCTATCCCCTATTTTGCGCAAACCAATCACTATACACTCATTTTTTTTTTATTAGGATATTTATTATAGCAAAAAGAAAAAAATGTTGTGTTTTTTTCAAAATTGTCGTTATTTTTTTGTTTATAGCGCAAAAAATAAAAACCGCAGAGGTGATCAAATACCACCAAAAGAAAGCTCTATTTGTGGGGAAAAAAAGGACGTCAATCTTGTTTGGGAGCCACCTCGCATGACCGCGCAATTTTCAATTAAAGCGTGACAGTGCTGAAAGCTGAAATTTCGTCTGGGCAGGAAGGGGGTATGTGTGCCCAGTAAGCAAGTGGTTAAAGGGTTAGGTTAAAAGCTTTGGTTAAGTGCCTGAATGCCCATTGGAAATGTCATATGAAGAGGTTAAAAATACATGCATAGCCTTAAGTGGAAGTCAAAAGTTACACAGGAATTTTGGGGTCTGCTGCAAACAATATATTGGAAATGAAATGTGTTTGGATATAACTCAAATTCTACAGGTTACTAATTAGAAGAAACAAGCTGTTGAACAGTACAGATGGCTTGGCATCTGGCCTGTTATGGCAGAGACATTCTGGATAATATCATAAGGAAGGGAACATTTTCCTGCAGGTGAATTATTATGGCTGCTACTTAGCCATCATGTCCTGTTAAAATGATATGGTATTCCGTAGTGGTTCTATTGTGCTATGGGCCATACAAGCAGCCAGCTGAGCACTACTGTTATTGGCTTTAGAATGAACACTTCCAGCCTTCCCTTCATGCAAAGATGAGGGTCAGTTATCAGTGTGACACTTGAAGCTGGTAAAACAGCACAAAGTATATGATCTAGCCGAGTTTATGTCAGGGTGGATCAGAAAAAGGGTTAATTGCTTCCCCTTGAGCTGTCAAAAAAAATGTGAGTTACTGGAGTGGGGGCCATCCAATAACATCAAACTACCAATGTAGGTTTAAAACTCACATTCACTTGGCGCCCTCCCTGTTTTTTTGTCTTCTCTGAAGGAATCCCCACTATCTGCTTGAGAAATTGTGAAATTGTGCAAGCCATCTCCATCCGCCCGTTGACCCATCCCTCCAGGATTTTGACCTCCCATCACCACTAAGGACTATATGGACCTTATTTATCCTTGTTGATTTAAAGGGGTTGTAAAGGTTAATTTTTTTTTTTAAATAACAAACATGTCATACTTACCTCCACTGTGCAACTCGAGTGGCCCTGATTCTGGTCTTCTGGGGTTCCTCGGCGGCTGTCTCGGCTCCTCCCCGCAAGAGCTAACCCCCTTCATGGGAAGCGCTCTCCCAAGGGGGTTAGCTTGCGGGCGCACGCCCGTAATACAGCCGGCGGCTATAGCCGCCGACTGTATCACTCGGCCCCGCCTCCCGGCGCGCTGCATCATTGATTCAATTGACTGAAGCAGGAGCCAATGACTGCGCTGCTATCAATCTCCAATGAAGAGCCGAGAACAGACTGAGGACAGGGACGAGTATCCAGTGCGTTCACAACGTAGGACTTTTAATAGGATGCATTAAGGTGAAAAAATGCGAAGCTTTACAACCCCTTTAAAGATTTTTTACGGATGCGGTACCTGAGAATGTTGTGTGATGTCATGGCGCAAGGGAGCCCAGTAGCCAGAACCTTGTGTGCGGGTCTGTGGGATTGGAGCAAGGGAGCACCTGGTCTGGAAAGAGACTGTTACTGTAACTCAGGAAGGGACGTGTTGGTGAGGTGTCATCATCATCTGTGATGCTGCACACTGCTGTCACAATCAGTCAATTTCATGTGTGTGTGTGCTGCCCATTTTAATTTCTTGACCTCCTGAGTCTTGTCCCTGAGCTACTTGCGTACTATATTGAAAATAAAATAAGAAATACAGTATGTGTTTGCTTTAATATCTACCCTTATGCCGCGTACGCACGGTCAGAATTTCCAACAAAAAATGTTCGATGGGAGCTTGTTGTCGGAAATTCCGACCGTGTGTAGGGTCCATCGGACATTTGCTGTCGGAATTTCCTACAACAAAAATTTGAGAGCTGGTTCTCAAATTTTCCGACAACAAAATCCGTTTTCGTAAATTCTGATCATGTGTGGACAATTCCGACACACAAAATTCCACGCATACTCTGAATCAAGTACGAGATGGAAGCGCTCGGTCTGGTAAAACTAGCGTTCGTAATGGAGATAGCACATTCGACACGCTGTAATGCACGAGGCTGAAAAGCGCGAATCGTCTCTCACCAAACTTCTACTAACATGACTGGTATTGAACTTCCCTTTAATAGTGCCGTCATACGTCTTGTACGTCACCGCGTTCTTGGCGTTTGGAATTTACGACAACATTTGTGCCATACACACGGTCACACCAAATTCCGACCGTCAAGAACGCCGTGACGTACAACACTACGACGAGCTGAGAAAAATTAAGTTCAACGCTTCCGAGCATGCGTCGACTTAATTCTGAGCATGCATGGTTTTTAGTCCGTCGGAATTGCATCCAGGCGAACGGAAATTCCGATCAACATTTTTTGCATCGGAAAAATTGAGAACATGTATCTAATTCTGTCGGAATTTCCGACGGGAAAAGTCAGATGGGGCATACACACGGACGGAATATCCGATGAAAAGCTTCCGTCTGACTTTTTTCGCCGTAAATTCCACTCGTGTGTACGAGGCATTAGAGGAAGATTACAAAGTACATCAGGCGAAGGGTGAAACCAGTTTTTAAGGTGAGTTAGTTGTGTTGCCAGGTAGTAAATAATCTTTTAGGTCAACTATTCCGAAAACCACCTACTCCTTTATGTCTGATCAGATGGGCGATGGATCAGGAAAACATTTTGAAAGATAAATAGTGCATCTTAACTATATATAGATCAGATCAAAATGAGGGACAAATGAGATGTAAAAAGAGACAGAAGGACTTTGTTCCAGATCAGGGACAGTCCCTTGAAACCAGGGACAGCTGGAAGCTATGTGAATAAGGCAGGGTGATGTCACTGGTTGCTAAGAACTAGCACCAAGTTCCATCTGGACTTGACTAAAAAATTTAAAATGAATTCCAACAAATGTTTTTAAAACGTTGCCTTTTGGGATAAAGGTTTTATATAAAATAATAAAAGCTGATAATTATAAGAACCCCTGGCAGTGTAATTGGTTCGTCTCAACCCTCTAACTACCACTTTGCAGGAGAGCTTGGTCTTTTTTTTTGTAAATATTTACTTGTATAGCTTTTCTTTAAGTTAATTAATTTAAGTTATATTTAAAAAACGATAAACAAAAGTGCAGCGCCTGTAGGGAACTCCTAAGAATGGGATTTCTAAATGGTGAAAAGAACAGTGAAAGTGAAAAATCAATTCCACAGTTCAAGGTGGATGTATATTTACAACTTAACATACATGACAGGTAATATAAATGTCCTTAAAGTGAAAAATATCCAAGTGATAAAGTGATCCCAGTAAAATCAATATGGAAGGTTTCCCCTCAAAAACGTGATCCCTCCAGAAACAAAGAAACGGATGGAATACCCTTACCGGATAAGGTGGACCCAAACAACACCATACGGCGGTGGGTCATACATGCATGGAAGGCCGATTGCCCAATCTGGTCGCTGCTGCTATTAAAGGGGTTTTCCACCCATTTTGTAAGTTTATTAAAAGTCAGCAGCTACAAAAAGTGTAGCTGCTGGCTTTTAATAAACCGACACTTACCTGCTCCACGGCTCCAGCGACGCGCCGGACGGGGCTCCGCTACTCGCCCCCCCTCGCCGGCCGGTGTCTTCATGCTCAGTGTGGGCACCCGGCCGTGACAGCTTTCGGCTTCACGGCCGGGCACCCACTGCGCATGCGCGAGCGGCACTGTGCATGCGCGCGCGGCCTGGCGAGGTGCCGTCTGATTGGACAGGCGATCGCCGAGGACCTGTCACGTGTCCTGGGCGATCGCCTACAGCAGCCCCTTCCTGTAGGTGATTAAGCTTAATCTCCTAGGCGATTAGGCTTAATCGTCTGCCCGGAAGGAGGAAGTGGGACAGGAAGTCCCACTCCTCCTGAAGCCCCCACTCCCCCCCCCAAAAAAATGTGGCATGTAAGGGGGTGAGGAGTGGGATAAGCGGAAGTTCCAAATTTGGGTGGAACTCCGCTTTAAGCGTCGCACTTCTGCTAGGCATTGATCTTATCAGCCAAAGATTGAATGGATCAGATCCCAGGTAACTCACTCCAATCCAATTCCAAATGATAAGAATAGGGGAACAAAATCAGCTGTCACTGGACCCAATGGGCTCCAAACATGAGAGAAAAAAAGGAAGACAAGGAGAACAACTCCTCCTAGTATAAAAAGGTTACATTTTTATCATAAAAATTCAGAAAAATCCAAACATTGAATCCCAAAATTTAAAATTCTCATCCAAAACCACATCCAAAAAATAGAATATCATAAATTCATACAAATATTGCGCAGTATGGAAATGGTTAGGACCAGTGTTTTTTTATTTATATTAAAAAATCATTAACCACTTCTCGACAGGCGTACGACTTTATACGGCCGCAGGGTGGTTCTAATTCTCTGAGTCGCCGTCTTTTTACGGCCACCGCTCCTCCTGGCCACTGGGGGGCGTGCGAGTGCGCCGGCGGCGCGCGTGCCTGCCTGCCATATCACTGGGATGCCGATGCGCGTGCCTGGCGGCCTCGATGTCCACCATACTCCCGCGATCGGCGGTTACAGAGACAAGGACGTGGATCTGTCCTGTCAGGGAGAGAGGAGACCAATGATGTTTCTCTTGTACATAGGGACACAGATCGGTCACCTCCCCCAGTCAGTCCCCTTCCCCCACAGTTAGTAACACTAGGCAGGGTACACATTTAACCCCTTCCTCACCCCCTAGTGTTAACCCCTTCAATGCCAGTCACATTTATACAGTAATTAGTGCATATTTATAGCACTGATCGCAGTATAAATGTGAATGGTGTCAAAAGTGTCCGATGTGTCCGCCATAATGTCGCAGTCCTGACAAAAATCGCAGATTGCCGCCATTACTAGTAAAAAAAAATAATATATAATAATTCTGTCCCCTATTTTGTAGGCGCTATAACTTTTGCGCAAAACAAGTCGCTTATTGCGCAATTCTTTTTTTTTTTACCAAAAATATGTAGAATACTTATCGGCCTAGACTGAGAAAAAAAATAAAAAAAAATTGAGCTATTTATTATAGCAACAAGTAAAAAATATATATTTTTTTCAAAATTGTCGCTCTATTTTTGTTTATAGCGCAAAAAATAAAAACCACAGAGGTGATCAAATACCACCAAAAGAAAGGTCTATTTGTGGGAAAAAAAGGATGTCAATTTTGTTTGGGAGCCACGTCGCTTGACCGCGCAATTGTCAGTTAAAGCGACGCAGTGCCGAATCGCAAAACGTCCTCTGGTCAGGAAGGGGGTATATGTGCCCAGTAAGCAAGTGGTTAAAGTGGTTGTTAAGCCACTTTGTTTACTTAATAGAATTCCTTTTGTTCCATTAGTGGTTGTAAACCCCCAAAAAACTTGAAAAAAAAATGCAAGACAAAGGCTAGCATACTGGCTCATTATTATTATTACTTACCTTAGATCGAAGCCCCCAAAGCCTTCCTCGTGTCCCACTCTGGCCGCAGACATCTCTCCCGGAGTTTACCTCTGGGTATCGACACTCCGACGATGTGATTGGCCGGAGCGGCAATGACGTCACTTCATGCATGCGCGCTGGAGCCGTCAAAGCTGGCATTATCATTCTAAAAACTGTCATTCTCAGTGCGCCTGCGCCAATGTCTACAGCGAGCATACGCCGTAGACATTGGTGCATCTTTCTCTGCAAATATCTCTTTAACCGTGTAGGTTAAGGAGATATTTCTTGCACCTACAGGTAAGCCTGCGTGGGTTTCCTCCGGGTACTCCGGTTTCCTCCCACACTCCAAAGACATGCTGGTAGGTAAATTAATTGGATCTTGTCCAAATTGGCCCAGTATATATATATATATATATATATATATATATATATATATATATATATATAGTAAACGTTTCAAGGCTGCTGCACACCTTCTCTTCCAAAAGTTACATCTTCTTTATTTATAAAAAAATATTCCATCTTCAGTAAACAATAGTGTTCCTTCAGCAAGTTTTCAAGCTAAATCCTTCTTTAGGCTAAGAGCACTGTATTTTCTTGAAAGTCTATATAGTGTTCCTAGCCTGAAGAAGGATTTAGTCCAAAATCTTGCTGAAGCAACACAACTGTTTACTGAATTTTTTATTTATTTTTTACAAATAAAGAAGATGTATTTTTTGGAGGAAAAGGCGTGCGGCAACCTTGAATCATTTACTATATTGTGGACTGCTGCAGTCAGTGTTGCTTTAGGCAGGGCTGTCCTAATAAGTGGGCACACCTGGGCACTGCCCAGGGGCCCCATCTGCATGGGGGCCCCTGCACTTTCCCCAAAGCAGCTAGTCCTTGAGCTCACACTGCCCCAAAATTGGGGGCCCCATGATGGCACTGAGAGTGATAGATACACAGGGGAGGCAGGCTGGCAGCGGTGCACCGTGCTGTGCAGAACAATACCTATTTTTTCGCAGCCAGCAGGGAGGGGCAGGGCCAGAGTGCAAGTGATTCTCTGACTCCGCCCCATGCAGCGTGAATGCTCTGGACTCGGTTAGGAGCTGGAGTGGGAGCTGCTGAGTTGGCAGCACTGAGAGCCCACCTGCGGAAGTAGCATTGTGGATGGTGTCATGGTGAGACCAGCTGTCCAGCACTGTTTGCACCGAAGGGCTTGGAATGCCTGGGAGGATGTTACCTCCTCCGCTCCTTCTTCTGCATGCTTGATTGGTATAGGTGAGTCCTTTGCTGGAGGTGGGCACATAGCCAAAAGTTTACATGCACTGTATCTCCACTGGAAAAGGGGGTACTATATGGATGGAATGATTGTGCTGGGGGATATCAATGGTGAATGGGCGGGAAAACAATGCTGAAGGGGGATCTGTGGTGTGAAGGGGGAGGCAATGCTTGGGGTATCGTGGGTCACCATAGTGATAGAGGTATCAGGGATGTAGAGAGGCCACCGTGTAGTGGGTACCAGGGATGTAGTGGGGTCACAATACAAGGGATATCTTATGGTATATGGCTGGGATAAGCAATTAGCGGACCTCCAGCTGTTGCAAAACTACAACTCCCATGAGGCATAGCAGGACTCTGACAGCCACAAGCATGACACCCAGAGGCAGAAGCATGATGGGACTTGTAGTTTTGCAACAGCTGGAGGTCCGCTAATTGCATATCCCTGGTATATGGTAACAGTGCTGCAGGGAATATCTAGGGTGTAGAGGGGTCAAAGATCTGGAGGATACAGTATCTGGGATGCAGAGGGATCAGAGTGCTGGGGGAATATCTAGGGTGTAGAGGGGTCAGAGGTCTGGAGGGATATCTAGGATGCAGAGGGATCAGAGTGCAGGGGGGATATCTGGGATAAAGAGGGGTCAGATTGCAGGGGGATATCTGTGGTGTAGAGGGATCAGAGTGCTGAGGCGATATCTGGGGTCTAGAGCGGTCAGAGTGCTGGGGGATATCTGGGATGTAGAGGGGTCAGAGTGCAGGGGGATATCTGGGCTGTAGAGGGGTCATAGTGCGGGGGGATATCTGTGCTGTAGAATGGTCAGAGTGTTGGGGGCATATCTGGGGTGTAGAGGGGTCAGAGTGCTGGGGGGATATATGGGGTGTAAAGGGGTCAGATTGCTGGGGGATATCTGGTGTGTAGAGGGGTCAAAGTGCTGGGGGGATATCTGTAGTGTAGAGGGGTCAGAGTGCTGGGGGGGATATCTGGGATGAAGTGGGGTCAGAGTTCTGGGGGATATCTGGGGTGTAGAGGGGTCAGAGTGCAGGGGGGTATCTGGGATGTAGAGGGGTCAGAGTGCTGGGGGCATATCTAGGGTGTAGAGGGGTCAGAGTGCTGGGGGGATATCTGGGGTGTAAAGGGGTCAGAGTGCTGGGGGGATATCTGGGGTGTAAAGGGGTCAGATTGCTGGGGGATATCTGGTGTGTAGAGGGGTCAAAGTGCTGGGGGGATATCTGGGGTGTAGAGGGGTCAGAGTGCTGGGGGGGGGATATCTGGGATGAAGTGGGGTCAGAGTTCTGGGGGATATCTGGGGTGTAGAGGGGTCAGAGTGCAGGGGGGTATCTGGGATGTAGAGGGGTCAGAGTGCTGGGGGCATATCTAGGGTGTAGAGGGGTCAGAGTGCTGGGGGGATATCTGGGGTGTAAAGGGGTCAGAGTGCTGGGGGGATATCTGGGATGAAGAGGGGTCAGAGTTCTGGGGGATATCTGGGGTGTAGAGGGGTCAGAGTGAGTGATTGAGTGAATAACTTGTATAGCGCTACAAATGCGAACTAAATTGCCTCAAGGCGCTTGTTTCCATCCGGTGTCATCCTGATCCTTCAGAAGAGGTGGGTCTTAAGTTTTTTCCTAAAGGCTCGATGGTTTCCCTTCATTCGGATGTTGGTGGGTAGCGCGTTCCATAGCCGTGGTCCTTAGACTGCAAATCTTCGTTCTGCCTTCGATTTGTAGTGGGACATTGGGACGTGGAGGAGGTTTTGGTTAGTTGATTGGAGAATGCGATTGGGGATGTAGTGTTTTATTTTCTCACATAAGTATTGAGGAGCGTTTCCTTGTGTGCATTTGTGGGTGAGGCAGAGGGTCTTAAATGTGACCAGAACCTTTACGGTTAGCCAATGGAGGGTCCTGAGGGATGGGGTGATTGATTCCCATGGTTTTTTTTCCGTTACCAGTCTCGCTGCCACGTTCTGGACAACTTGTAGGCGTGAAATCTGGTATTTAGGTAGTCCTAGGGAATTGACGATTGTTCCAACTATTACTGCTGTGCCTTCTTAAAGGGGATGAGTCTACGCAGTAGGCGGAGAAGATGGTGGGATTCGCTGACTACTGATCCTATCTGTGCATCCATCGACATCTCTGAGTCAAAAATGACTCTAAGGCTTTTGACTTTGGTGCTTGGGGTGATGATCTGTCCAAGGATGATGGGTGGTATCCATGGAGCACTTGCTTTTGTCTTTCGATTTGCGTGGAGGAAAAGCAGTTCTGTTTTTGATCCATTGAGTTTAAGGGAGCTCTCAGTAATCCAGTCATCGATCAATGTGATAAAAAAGTGAAATAATTCAGCGCTGGAAAATAAACATTAACTAAATAAATTGCAAGCCAGCACTGTAGATATAATCCAAAAATATCTCAAAGTGAAATTAAGTAAATAAATAGTGCAGCGCAAAAACATAAAATCTATAACAAAGTTAATCACAATTAATAACAATGAATAAAAGTCCATAAAGTGCAAGGTGATAAAAGGTGCTCCAAAAAACAAATAGTGACGAGTAGTGCAGCAATCTTTCATAAGATCAGTGACAGGGATATCCTCCACCAAGGCTATGGATGGCCTCTCACCTCAGCGATTCGACCTGTGGCTAGGTCAAAAAGCATAATACATATCCTCCAAGAAATAGATGGTAACAGCATACAAGAAGTCAGCTCTGTGTATCCCCAGATGGAATCAGCAATCAGTAGGACAACTCAGCAATCTCCCAAATTAATTCCATGGACCGGAAAAGGCAACAAAAGAGAAGGACTAGTGCTCTCCGTTTGAAAAAACTTTAATCTAAAACATAATCAATCTAAAAACACTCACATTTGCGTGAGTCCCCGCCCCACGCTGAAGAAGTCCTGCCTACTCTGGGACGTAACGCGTACGAGGGGGAGGAGTCACGTCAACGTCACCCGCGTTCGCCTGCCTCACGATACCTACACTGTTTGCGATCCGGAATCCCGGTTACACGCTGTTCGCTATACACTCGGCTGAGAGTGTCCGCAAATGTGAGTGTTTTTAGATTGATTATGTTTTAGATTAAAGTTTTTTCAAACGGAGAGCACTAGTCCTTCTCTTTTGTTGCCTTTTCCGGTCCATGGAATTAATTTGGGAGATTGCTGAGTTGTCCTACTGATTGCTGATTCCATCTGGGGATACACAGAGCTGACTTCTTGTATGCTGTTACCATCTATTTCTTGGAGGATATGTATTATGCTTTTTGACCTAGCCACAGGTCGAATCGCTGAGGTGAGAGGCCATCCATAGCCTTGGTGGAGGATATCCCTGTCACTGATCTTATGAAAGATTGCTGCACTACTCGTCACTATTTGTTTTTTGGAGCACCTTTTATCACCTTGCACTTTATGGACTTTTATTCATTGTTATTAATTGTGATTAACTTTGTTATAGATTTTATGTTTTTGCGCTGCACTATTTATTTACTTAATCGATCAATGTGAGGCATGTTTCTAGACTAAGATATTGGTCACTAGAGATAGTCACTAGCTCTCTGCTCAGGGAGCCCTGAGAACCAAGTGATCGGCCATGTTTGATCGCTCAGTTCTCAGAGTTAGAGCTGCGCGCGGACAGATGGCGCATCAGACTGATGCTGCGTCAACCTAGGTAAGTATAATTCAGGAAAAACAAAAACAAAGAACACACTTCTCTTTTAAGGTGGAATGGCAAATTTAACAACGTTGTATGGTTTGTTACAGTGGAGTTAATGGTTCTCTTCATCAGCAGAAAACTGAAAATGCAAGAATATAGTCCCTAATATGCACTGGAACTGCATGACATAGCAGCAGAGATATGGAAGGGGTAGGGTAGGAAGGCCAGGCTGGGGTGATGCAGACACTTCATATGGCTGAAGGAACATTATGTTGGTGGACTGTTGTCTGACAAGGTCAGAGAAACTTTGTAAGAGAAATGTAGAAGCATTATTAAATTAGAATCGGCCATAGCATGTTAGGAGTAGAGTTGTACAGGCTCATATGCACCTATGGCCATCATATGTGGGAAATAGATAGACCTACCAGCAACTGAACAGATGGCTTCATAGGAGGGTATTGACCAGCTCCAGACAGAGCTATCTGTACTAAAGCGCAGACAGGAATTCTCCTCTAAAGTGCAAGGAGGGGATGCCCCCTTGTGGAGAAGGCGAACACCCCCTCAAATGCAGCCAAGGTGGGCAAATTCACCATTTTCATGCTGAAAATGTTGAGCTGAGCCTGCCCCAATCATACCCTCTGGGGTCAAGTACAGAGTTAAATCAAAATGTCTTGAATTAAAAAAAAAAAAACTTTAAATTGAGGAACTTACTTTGTTATGTTTTATAAGGTCTTAAGTTTTTTTTACCAGAAAGACTATATTGGATGTGAATAAAGTTGCCCAAAGTATAACTATACAAAGCACTATTTTAGTGATACACAGGATGTTTGTGATGACAGCTGTGATTTTGGTAACAAAGATCAGAACAATGAAAATATGATAAAATTAAAATTTCAGGATTTGTGATGATCTTGAGGAAGTGGCTTAAAAAAAACAGTGCGAGAGTGACTCCCACACTTAGATATAAATGATCGTATTACAGAGGCTTACATGTCTTATCAAACCGGAGTTATCTAAACTCGCACATCATTGTTCCATGCTATATTTGTGTTGTTTAAGGGCAATATATAATAATATGACATGGAGTAATCCATATATACATTTTCCAATAACGAGGCCATTATCTTCCCAATGATTGGCAGTTATAATCCTCCATGTTTTGTAAAATAAGCCAAACCTAAATTATCACCAGTCACCATTTATTTTTCCAACACACCTCATATCTCAAATAAAATCTATTTATGAAAAAGGGAAGCTGATTTGATAAGGAACTATTTGCCCACAAAGGGTAGCTAGGTGAAGCCTTAATTTAGCAAATGTGGGAAATGAGATCCCAAGCGACATATCCATCTCACCGCAATTGTAATGCCGCGTACACACGATCATTTTTCGGCATGTAGAAAAAACAATGTTTTTTCAACTTCATCATTAAAACGACGTTGCCCACACACCATCGTTTTTAAAAAATTCTCTAGCAAAGCACGGTGACGTACAACACGTACGACGGCACTATAAAGGGGAAGTTCCATGCGGATAACCCATGTGTCTGTTACACCGTGATGAATGTGCTTACTCCATTATGAACGGTAGTTTTACCAGAACGAGCGCTTCCGTCTCATAACTTGCTTCTGAGCATGCGCAGGTTTTTAACATAGTTTTAGCCCACACACGATAATTTTTTACAACCTAAGAAACGTCAAAGTTTAAAACGTTATTAAAAAAATGCAGCATGCTCGAAAAAAAAAAAATTGTTTTTCAGAACCCGAAAAATGATGTGAAGCCCACACACAATCATTTTAAATGACATTTTTTTTAAAACTAAGTTTTTTTCATGCCGAAAAATGATCGTGTGTATGCGGCATCAGAGTTTTTTTGTCCAAGTCACCTTTCCTCTGACCCCATTTGACCTGTTGGACATCCCACAAGCACAAGCAATCAGATTGTCAATTGCGCTTGTTCCAGACATGCGATCGGTCTGTCCTTTTTAAGTGTTATATCGTTTGCATGTTCCAGAACTCTGTGTCGTAGTTGGTGGATCGTATCATCATTGACATGTTCCAGAACTCTGTGTCGTAGTTGGTGGATCCTCTATCCAATATATAGGAGTGGGCAGGGGCACTTTGCAACATATATAACACCTTCCGTACTACACTTGTAAAAAGACGTAATATTAATTGTTTCATCACTCTTATGCCGCGTACACACCATCACTTTATGTGATGAAAAAAAACGACACTTTCTGTGAAGTAAAAAACTACGTTTTTGAAACTTCAATTTTCAAAGACGAAGTTGCCTACACACCATCGTTTTCTCACAATGATCTTGCAAAGTGAGGTTACGTTCCACCACGTTTTACCATTGAAGCTTGCTTCTGGGCATGCGTGGATGAAAAAACGTCTTAGAAAACGACGTTTTTTGCTACACACGGTCAATTTCTGTGAAGTAAAAAGTGCACTTTTGAAAAACGACACATAAAATTGAAGCATGCTTCAATTTTTTTTGGTCGTTTTTTACAAGACATAAAACGACGTTTTCCCCCACACACAGTCAATTAAAGTGACGTTTTTAAAAACGTCATTTTTTTTCATCACATAAAGTGATGGTGTGTACGCGGCATTAGAACTGGTAAAACCTTTAGCTGTTGGCATATACTTTACAAGCTTTGCAGTGACCACATTTGAATCTTTTTTGTGGTTTGTCTGGTAAGAGGTTGCTGTGGTACAAGATGTTTTTCTTCAAAGTGTAGAAGCGTGTCTTTTAGACTTTTACCTTTTCTATAAATAGTCTGATGTCTCTGTAGTAATATCTCAGATAAGTCCTTATCATCATGTAAAACATAGTAGTACCTTTTAATGATTTGTCTGCAATAGGTGCCATTTTTTTGTGTGCCCCTTGTCTCATCTCTTGTGTTTCATCACGGATTTAACAATGATGTCCTAGGGATGCTTTTTTTTTTTACCTTCTCAAAGGACCTCTTGACATCACACAGCTTTCCTGTGAAACTGATTTCAGAATTGTACACTTTCATTCTTTTATAATTGACCATTTTTATTACATTTTAAAAGTTTCATTACAAAAATACAAGACAGATACAAGGGGTAAAACAAATACAGAAGGGGAAAGGGAAGGGAAATGCTAAAGCATCAACAGACATCCATTAGTGGTGTGAATACATCCTGCAATTATCAAACATGAGGCTTAGCCGGTTGACCGAACAGAGTTGAGGCACAGCTCTAGAAGAGCGCAAGCCCAACACAATAGCAGTTCCTATAGGCCTATATGCAGGTCCAGGTCATCAGTTAAACATACCACGAGGAAGAAAATGTTTCTGTAATTGCAGTTTGTAAATCTAGAACAAAAAAAGGGGGATAGTAAGATACACTTTCGGTTTTAAATGCTTCTTCTGAAGAGCAATTCCTTCTCACTGGCATAAACTGCCCAGTAGGAATATTTCTCTTCATGGAATTGGGATGATGACTCTCCCAATGAATTAAGGTGTTAGTTGCAGTAGGTTTACAATACAAGGTAATTTATAAAGAAGTACAAAGTTTCCAGATGCTGTAAAACAGTAACAGTTGAAGACAAGGACCACAACTGCGAACTGTTAGGTAGATGTATTCATAAAGTTTGTGTCCCGCTACTGAGGGAAGTGACATTAGTGATAGCGTGTAGGTACTTGTGTCACGTGACTAATCAATCAAAATGCCAGCGTCTACGGTGAAGGCATTTTGTGTTCTAGAATTGAGCAAAACGGAATCTGTAACTGTTGTGCAACAGCATTTTTGATCAAGATTCGTAAAAGAATCTCCAGAGAGAAAATCCATATGTTAAGTCTTTGGTTTATGCCACAGTTGCAGAACAACAGTGACAACTTTATAGTCCAATTGGATGGTGTACCACCCCACTGGTTAGGCAACGTGTGAGATTACCTCAATGAACATCTTCCTCACCGATGGATTGGACAAGCTGGGGACTACAAAATGCCACTGACCCAATGGCCACCCAGAAGTCCTGGCTTAACACCTTGTGACTTTTTCCTGTGGGTGTACATAAAGGACAAGGTATTGTCCCTTCCTTTCCTGTTGAGCTAGCGGAGCTGAAACATCACAGCCACTATCACTGCCCTTGATTCAGATATCTTAACTCACGTTTGGGCAGAAATAGATTACCGACTCGATGTGTGTTGTTTGACTAAGGGTGCACACATAGAACATCTGTGACTGTCTTTAAAAAACTTGAAACATTCCCCTACAATTCTGTTACAGGTAACATAAAATATTTTACATTGCTCTTGTTTTCTAGTGCATTGAAACAATATACTTCTTTATGAATCACCCTTTATATTGTAGTATTGATTGTACCAGTGTTGCCTCTCATTATTTTTAAGTCTAAAAAAATTGCGTCTGTCTTCCTGAATACCACTGTTATAATAAATGTAAACAATATGCCGCTAAATACTTTATTTTATAATGCTGATCAGCACTCACCTGACAGGCTGCCTTTCTCCTCTCTCAATCTAACAGCAAAGCAGGTGGGACCAACTGGGGCAAAACATTTATTATAACAGGGGATTGTAGCACCAACACTAAGTTATGATATCAGCAGGAAGGGAGGACTGGGGAAGGATTGGAGCTGATAGGCAGGAAGGGGGGAGAGGAGGACAGATGGGAGCTGTGGATGACAGAGGCACATATACTGACCATGGTGTCAGGGCTCAGCAGCTATGATAAACCGTGGTCCATTCAGAGGGTAGAGGGCAAACCCAGGCAGGATCAGCCAGGTATTTTAGGTGATGGAGTCAAATTACACAGCACAAGCATTGTGTAACAAAAGCTTTAAAGGTTATCTTTCGAAACCTGCCCCCGGATGAACATATCGTCTATGAATCTTGCCATCAATAGGATATGTCATTGGTATTTTTTCAACTAATCCTTAAAGCCCAGCATCTGCTCCCATCACCCCAAACAAGGCTGGCATAGGTGGGGGCATATACTGTTCCCATAGCAGTCCTCCTCACCTGTTGGTACATCCTGCTGTTGAAAAGGAAAAACTGCTCCAGCACAAACAGTTTTGAAATGAATTGCCTATGTTGTTAAAATTTAAGGAGGACTCAAACGCCTGGAGATCCAGGCTATGGTTAATGTTACTATATAAAACCTCAACATCTAAGTTTGCCAGCAAAATATCAACCATAAGGACTACCCCTTCTAACTTATTTACAAAGTCTCGGGTTTACTCAATATATGGTGCTAAACTATGTACATATATACACTTAAAAAAATCAATATATTTGCTGGAATTCTCAGTTAAAATGTTATTCCCTGAGACAATTGGATGGCTAGGAGGCGAGGTCCCTTTTTTTTTGCACTTTAGGTAGCGAATAAAACATTTGGTCATATGTAGTGTTGCTCACGAATATTCGCATTGCGAATATTCGACTCGAATATAGCATATTCGAGAAATCGCGCTATATTTCGAAATTCGCGGTGAATATTCGCAATTCCGAATATTCGATTTTTTACAATTTTTTTTTTTAATCAGATCACATCCTAGATATCTCCATCGACGTCTAAAAGCATTGCTGGTATCATTAGAGACCCTGGGCCGAGTAGCTGAAGCGTTCATTGAATTTTCCAGAAAGATCGCAATGCGATTATTCGGCAAACGCAATATCGCGCGATTATTTTCCTCGCCCCGATCTTCCGCATCAGAGCGATTTTTACAGTTTCATTTTTAAAACAGATCACATCCTAGTGATCTCCATAGACGTCTGAAAGCATTGCTGGTATGATTAGAGCCATTGGGCCGAGTAGCTGAAGCGATCATTTTATATTGCCGAATATTCGCAATGCGAATATTCGGCAATAGGAATATTGCGCGATTATTTGCTCCGACCTTTTGCATCAGAGCCAATCAGAGTTCTCCTTCCACACTCGTCACAGGTTAGCAACCAATAGGAACCTGCCTGCATGGACATTATATAAGCTCACTCCCAGCACCATTTCATTGCAGATTCAGAAGCTGGCTATAGAGTGTGGAGGCTGTTTCTGTGTTCCTGGTTTCCTGTGTCTTTGTTCTTGATTGATTTAGATCATCACCAGCATTGCTATTTAGTGATTCCAGTGGATCTTTTCCAGTATATCAACTGCTTTTTTCAAAGCAATAGACCCAAGAGCTTTTTTCAAAGCTACGTTTTGTGCTGTTTTGTGCTGTTTTTTTCATTTGTGTTACTGTTTGATCCTGCAATCCTCCCTGTTCAGTTATATTTGCAAGAGATTTCAGAACACATTTTGCTGAGCTTTATAAAAGAGCTTTTCTAAAAGCTAAGTTTTGTTCATCTTGTGTTACTGTTAGATCTTGCAGGTTCGCTGTTCAGTGATATTTGATAGGCATCTCAGTTCAAATTTTGTTTAGTTTTCCCTAAAGAGCTTTTATAAAAGCTAAGTTTTGTGTTCAGTTTAGTTAAATTTTGTGTAGTAAGTGTACACACTGTTAGTGTACATTTATTTCATCTAGCTTAGCTTAGTGTGTGTTTAGTGTCTGTGTTTTGTGTTTAAAAAAAAAAAAAAAAAAAAAAAGTTAGTGTTTGTTTAGTGCTTTTTTTTTTTTTCTTTAATTTTGTAGTCCTTGTCTGGTGTACTACTTTTCTTATAGTTTAGTAGCTGTCTGTGTACGTCTTTGTCTGCGTGCCTGTCTTGTAAAAAAAACACAAAAACACATTTTGTTCACATTTTCCCCCCCCAATAAAGTTTACCCCCCCCACACACATATCAGCAATAATGAGCGGCATCCGTGGCCGTGGCAGCAGGGGTAGGGGAGTTACTCCCAGTGCTGGATCGCTGCCAGCACGGGGTACCTCTCGTGCCCCTACTAGTGGTAGAGGATCGGGTGCAAGGGGAGTACGCCTGATCCGGGAGTTCTTCCCATCGGGCAGCCGCCCGATATTGCCATCTCAGGCTCAAGTAGTGGTGGACTACATGGGGCACAGCAGTGCCACTGAGTCGTCGGTCCCGACTCACAGTAGTACCACCATTACACCGTTGCCTGTACTACCCCCCCCCAGCCCCCAAGAGTCCAGCATCTTACTGTTCGACAGCGACAGTGATAGGGATCTCTTGGGGGAGGCCATGCATCAGGCAGACCTCCAGCTCTGTCCTGATGGTCAGGACCTTTTTGAAGGGATGGATGAGGAGGATGGGATACCTGCTGGCAGTATCCCAGAGACATTCCTTCAAACTGGTGCTGCTGTTTTGGTGCAGGAAACAGCAGCACCTAGTCAGACCCAGGCGTGGGTGAGGGGACAGCGGAGCCAGGCTAGAGGCTCCATGTCACGTGGTTCCCTCAGACCAACACATCTCAGCCCTTGGTCTGACATCTCTGGGGGCGAAGAGGGTGACCCATCATGGTTGCCATCTGACGCGTCGGCTCACTACGTCAGTGACGACGGGGAAGGTAGGCACCCTGGTGAAACGGTGCGCCAGGTCACCACCAGGGAGACCATCGTCAGGGTCTCCACTGGTGATGGCAGCAGGAGGTGTCAGGAGGAGGAGCAGCAGCAGCAGCAGCAGCAGCAGGCAGCTCCACCTGTGCGCACCGAATCCCAGCAGGTGCAAGTAAGCGTCACCCCATCTGGCAGGAGGGCGGTGCTGAAGTCACCTGTCTGGAATTTCTTTACCCTGGTGGCAGACAACCCTACCGTGGCCATCTGCCGGATTTGTAAAGTGAGGGTGAAGAGAGGGAAGTGTTTGGCTCGGGTGGGTACCACAGCCCTGAACCAGCACCTGAGGATAAACCACTGGGCGTTGTATGACGAGATGAAGCGTGGTGGTGGTAGCAGCGCCACCACCACAAGTGAGCAGGGTACAGCAGCCCCTGCCACATCTTCATCTGTTTCCAGCAGGTCATGCCCCCCCGCTCCCTCTAGTAGAGGTACTGGTACCGGCAGCCAGACCTCTACTTCCACAGCACCCTCCACGTCTGTGTCCCGCACTGCCGTCCGGCGCCAGGCGTCGATTTCAGACGCCTTTGACCGCACCACTCCCTTCCCCCCTGGAGACCGACGTGTGCGTTCCCTCAATGGGCTCCTGGCAAGGGTTATTGCCCAACATCTGCTGCCCTTCAACATAGTTGACAGCAACCCCTTCAGGCAGATGTTGGAGCAGGCCCAACCCCAATGGCGTGTCCCCAGCCGCCATTTCTTTGCCAGGACTGGTGTCCCTGCCCTACACCAGCACATTGTGCAGAATGTAACCCTGTCGCTGGATCACGCTGTCAGCGACAGGGTTCATCTGACAATGGATGGCTGGACCAGCAGGCATGGGCAGGGACGCTACATCAGCTTCACGGCCCATTGGGTTTCCCTCCGAGGCGTCGGTGAGGGATCGTCGGCAACCGATCTTGTGGTGCCGCCCCGGGGTGTCCAGGGAAGAACTGCTGGTCTCCCTCAAGCCACTGTCTCCGCAGCTGCTGAGCCTCCCAGCAAGCGCCCCCGTAGCTACTCAAGTGTGGGGCACGTGCGCTGTCAGGCCGTGCTCCAGCTTGTTAGTTTAGGGGACCGGAGACACACTGCAGAAGAAGTGCTGAAAGCACTTCAAGCTCAGGTCCAGAAGTGGCTGACACCCCGAAGGCTCCAGCCAGGTATGGTTGTCTGCGATAACGGCAGCAACCTACTCGCCGCCCTCCATGCTGGCAGTCTGACGCACGTGCCCTGTCTGGCACATGTCCTCAACCTGGTGGTGCAGAAGTTCCTGCGCACTTATCCAGGGTTGAGTGACATTGTGGCAAAGGCGCGTAGGATTGCCAGCCACTTCAGGCGCTCCCCAACCGCTACCGCGTCCCTGTCCAAATTGCAGCGGAAGTACAATCTGCCCCTTCACAGGCTGATTGTGGACAGTGTGACGCGGTGGAACTCCACCCTCCACATGCTGAAGAGGTTGTGGGAGCAGCAAAGGGCGGTGAGGGAGTACCTGATGGAACTAGGCACTGAGAGGGCTTCACCACAACTCCCTTTCATCGCCTGTGCGCAGTGGGGGCAGATAAACCAGGTCTGCCAAGTGTTGTCCTCCTTCGAGCAGGCGACCAAGATGGTCAGCAGTGAGCAAATTGGCCTCAATAGCGTGCTGCCAATACTGTTCATGCTGGAGAGGACACTAGATCGCCTGCTCGAGGCTGGGGAGAGTGCCTTGGTGGAGCAGGAGGAGTCAGCAATGCTCCACCGAGACCAGGGCCAGGACCAGGAGGAGGAGGAGGAGGAGGAGGATGATGATGAAGAGGAGGAGGAGGTGGTTGCTGGTGTCGTCCCGGAGTCAGGGCCTGGTCAGGAGGGAGAGCCGGTGTTGGGGGCACCGATAGTCCGGGGGTTGGGCATGTCTGAGTTTGACCAGCAGCGCCTCAGGGATGAAGAGTCGCACCTCATTCACCTGGCCAGCATTGAGGAGTCACAGCGGGCTGTGCTCTTCCCCATGGCTGCCCACATGCTGAGATGCCTCAGGAGGGACCCCCGGGTTAAGACCATCAAGACGAGGGATGATTTCTGGATGGCCACCCTTTTGGATCCCAGGTGCAAGGGGAAACTGGAGCAGTTCATCCCAGCCAGCCGGAGGCAGCACCGGATGGAGGAACTGCAGGCAGCCATTGTCAGACGGTTGGAGCAGGCAACTCCCCGGCCTCCAGTTGTCCCCCATCATCTCACCCAGCAGGTGGCTGCACCCAGCTGCAGCCGAGCAGGGGACCTAATGGAAGAGATGAGGATGTTCTTCCAAACCGAGCGACCCAGTACCACCACCAGCAGCAGCAGCAGCAGTCACCACCAGCGGCTGGCCCACATGGTGGCAGACTACATGGCGTCCGTCGGTGCTTCTGACAGTATGAGCACCGACGACCCCATGGAGTACTGGGTTGCCAGATTGGACACCTGCCGCGAGCTCGCTCAGTATGCGCTGGAGTTATTGTCTTGCCCCCCCTCCAGCGTACTATCTGAGCGGACATTCAGCGCGGCAGGTGGGGTGGTCACGGACAAGAGGACCCGTCTGTCCACAGACTCCGTGGACAGACTCACATTCATAAAGATGAATGAGTCCTGGATCGGCGGTGACTTTCTGGCACCCGTCGTCGGTTCAGGGCGCTGAAGGGTCCCTTGCCATGCATTCCCTGATGAAGCCCCGGACCTGATGTATTTACAGTGCTGAATATAACTATTTCAACATCAGAGAAAATCAATGTTAATATTTGGTACAGTAGGCTTTCTTTGCAATTACAGCGGTCAAACATTTCTTGTAGTTTTACACCAGCTTTGCACACACTGGAGGAGGGATTTTGGCCCACTCCTCCACACAGATCTTCTCTACATCAGTCATGTTTCTGGGCTATCGCTGAGAAACACGGAGTTTGAGCTCCCTCCAAAGATTCTCTATTGGGTTTAGGTCTGGAGACTGGCTAGGCCACGCCAGAACCTTGATATGCTCCTTACAGAGCCAATCCTTGGTTATCCTGGCTGTGTGCTTTGGGTCATTCTCATGTTGGAAGACCCAGCCTCGACCCATCTTCAAAGCTCTAACTCAGGGAAGGAGGTTGTTGCCCAAAATCTTGCAATACATGGCCCCGGTCATCCTCTCCTTAATACAGTGCAGTCACCCTGTCCCATGTGCAGAAAAACACCACCAAAGCATGATGCTACCACCCCCATGCTTCACATTAGGGATGGCGTTCTTGGCATGGTACTCATCATTATTCTTCCTCCGAACACGGTTAGTGAAATTATGATCAAAAAATTATATTATAGTCTCATCTGACCACATGATTTTCTCCCATGACTCCTTTGGATCAGTCAAGACAATTATGTCAGAAGTTATTTCACACCCTATATACTCTTATTAAGACTGCTGTACATCATGGCAACTCCTGCCCATGTGATATGACTCTGTATCAACTACTACTGTTAATACTACTACTGCTGCTTCAGCTGCTGCTGCCGCCCAGTCAATACACCTATGTCAGCAGTTGTGTAACACTCTATATACTCTTATTAAGACTGCTGTACTTCATGGCAACTCCTGCCCATGTGATATGACTCTGTATCAACTACTACTGTTAATACTACTACTGCTGCTTCAGCTGCTGCTGCCGCCCAGTCAATACACCTATGTCAGCAGTTGTTTAACACTCTATATACTCTTATTCCTACTGCTGTTCATCAAGGCACCTCCTGCCCATGTGATATGACTCTGTATCAACTACTACTGTTAATACTACTGCTGCTTCTGCTGCTGCTGCCCAGTCAAGACACCTATGTCAGCAGTTATTTGACACTCTATATACTCCTATTCCTACTGCTGTTCATGATGGCACCTCCTGCCCATGTGATATGACTCTGTATCAACTACTACTGTTAATACTACTGCTGCTTCTGCTGCTGCTGCCCAGTCAAGACACCTATGTCAGCAGTTATTTGACACTCTATATACTCCTATTCCTACTGCTGTTCATGATGGCACCTCCTGCCCATGTGATATGACTCTGTATCAACTACTACTGTTAATACTACTGCTGCTGCTTCTGCTGCTGCTGCTGCCCAGTCAAGACACCTATGTCAGCAGTTATTTGACACTCTATATACTCCTATTCCTACTGCTGTTCATCATGGCACCTCCTGCCCATGTGATATGACTCTGTATCAACTACTACTGTTAATACTACTGCTGCTTCTGCTGCTGCTGCCCAGTCAAGACACCTATGTCAGCAGTTATTTGACACTCTATATACTCCTATTCCTACTGCTGTTCATGATGGCACCTCCTGCCCATGTGATATGACTCTGTATCAACTACTACTGTTAATACTACTGCTGCTTCTGCTGCTGCTGCCCAGTCAAGACACCTATGTCAGCAGTTATTTGACACTCTATATACTCCTATTCCTACTGCTGTTCATGATGGCACCTCCTGCCCATGTGATATGACTCTGTATCAACTACTACTGTTAATACTACTGCTGCTTCTGCTGCTGCTGCCCAGTCAAGACACCTATGTCAGCAGTTATTTGACACTCTATATACTCTTATTCCTACTGCTGTTCATCATGGCACCTCCTGCCCATGTGATATGACTCTGTATCAACTACTACTGTTAATACTACTGCTGCTGCTTCTGCTGCTGCTGCTGCCCAGTCAAGACACCTATGTCAGCAGTTATTTGACACTCTATATACTCCTATTCCTACTGCTGTTCATCATGGCACCTCCTGCCCATGTGATATGACTCTGTATCAACTACTACTGTTAATACTACTGCTGCTTCTGCTGCTGCTGCCCAGTCAAGACACCTATGTCAGCAGTTATTTGACACTCTATATACTCCTATTCCTACTGCTGTTCATCATGGCACCTCCTGCCCATGTGATATGACTCTGTATCAACTACTACTGTTAATACTACTACTGCTGCTTCTGCTGCCCAGTCAAGACACCTATGTCAGCAGTTATTTCACACCCTATATACTCTTATTAAGACTGCTGTTCATCATGGCACCTCTTGCCCGAGTGATTTGACACTGTATTGTCAATGTCTACTACTACTATTACAGCTCAGTCAAGACACCTGTGTCCCAATTTTTTGGTACACTATTGACTACTATGACCACTACTGATGCTGTAAAGTATTCCCCAAGTGTTTTTATGCTATGTATTACTATTACCACTACTGCTTGTAAATCATGCCTGTGTGATACTTAGTGGGAATGCTTTAATAAGCATTCCTAGTATGGATACCCGTAAATGTATTAATCTTAATTAGTGTGAATGCTTTAATAAACATTTCCAGTATTGATATCCGTAAATTTAGTAATCTTATTATTCCTTACGTTTTTTGGTTCTGCGTAACTTCGGCATACTTTCAGCTATTGAGACCATTCAACTGTAAAAATGTTCGTCTCTTTCAGCAAATGATGGGACTTGTTCAAGTTTTTTCCTACTTTTTACA
Organism: Rana temporaria; assembly: GCF_905171775.1. NCBI lineage: Eukaryota > Metazoa > Chordata > Amphibia > Anura > Ranidae > Rana > Rana temporaria. The sequence continues at coordinate 49,837,188 of NC_053492.1, forward strand.
CTTTTATAATTTTTTTGCTTTTAAGACCGTTTTTTTAACAATGAAGTCAATGAGAACATCCTTTTCCCCTTTGAATTCACATGCCCTGCCAAAAGTTTCAGCTACTTCATACTTTCACTTACAGACACTGAAAAAACTGTAAAGCGGTCACAAAATATTTAGCTATCCGGCTATGACTTTTCAGATCGTTATCGTTTACAATTTTTTGGTGAAAACGCAATTTACGTTTTGCGAATTTTTCACAAAAATGCGATAGGTTATAATGTAATCCTATGGAGGGGATTTAGAGTCTGTCATGTGACCTTAACATTCTAGATCTTTGTAATTAAAAATATCTTTACAAAAAGGGGAAACAAATTGTTCTCACGCCCACAAGATCTACTTTTCATACACAATTTTTATATCAAAACGTAGCTATGCTTGTCTGGTTTATGGCAATGTGATCAAGTCTGCGATACGTATTTTAGTTTTAGTTATTGGAGCAACAGCCAGAAATTATGTCTCATAGACTCTCATGTTAAATTATCTAAAAAATGTTGCTGCAGAACTCACAAAGACGCTCTTTTCTAAATCGCAGACATGGCCACATTTTTAAGTTTATCTACATAAATTTCATATTGATGCGTTTACAAGGGCCGTGTATTTCAAACGGGGTAGTCGTTGTATCAATTGCATGTACGTTTGAGGATTTATTAAGCTTTGTTTGGAGGCTTAAATCATGTATTAGATCTGTGAATTAAAAGCGTTTGTAATGTTATTTCTTTCTATAAATCACTTTCCTGACCTCAGTGCAATATTCCTCCTCACTGACCTGGGGGGGAGGGGAAACCTATTGAGGGGGGAGGGGCGACCAGGAAGTCAGCATACGCTATACTTTGCAGATAGAGAAAGAAGCTGTGTGTCCTAAAGATAGTGTAGTGGTTATGGTGAATGTCTTTGGCAAGGGGCTCACCAATTAAGCTATTCAGCATTCCCACTCGCATTTTCCTCAGGAAATGCATTGTCTAGTTATATTATATTTTAATACTCCTGCTGCTGCCTCCATGCTGAGTAAAGCTTCATGACCTCTCTGGCACAGCGGATCCACCAACAGCCTCCGCTACAAGCTACCAGACCGGATCTAAACAGCAAGTGTAACTATAACAATGAACCTTATGTTAAACACTGTTTTGCGGCATTTATACTGCAACCATTGGGCTGTCTGCAAGAGCTCATCTGCATTCTCTCTCTTTCTTGCTCTCCCTCTCTCTCTCTTTGTATATATATATATATTGTTGCTTTTGTTATGTTCATTTTTCAACTGTTTATTTTGTGTTCGTCGTGTCTGTGTCGTGTGCTTTAGTTTGTCCTAGGTTACTGTTAAATAAAATAATAGTATAAAATGTTTTTGCTTATTATGAAGTTAAATGTGTTGATGTTGATTTGTTTGATGTTAAGTTAGATGTGTTGAAAAACCTACAAATCTATCTCAAAAAGAAATTAAACATTTCCAAAAAATAATATTTATTAATAAAAACATAATTTCAGATATAACTCTGATTGAGCTTCTGAAGGCGCTCCAGCTTCTCTATATTTTTTAATTGCTGCTGCTCCAGCAGCACATTTTGCTGAATAAGGTAGCGGATCTGGCGCTGATTTGCCTGGATCCTCTGGTGGGTTGTCTTTATGAGCGCGGTCTGCCTCCTCATCTTTCCTGATACTGTTAGGATATAATAAAAAAAAAATTTGGATTTAAAATAACGTTACCAAATAAATAAAAAATTTTTTTTGCTTATTAATCAATCATTATCATGTGTATACACTTGTTATGTGTCTAACACATCCCGGGAGTGCAGAATTATTAGGCAAATGAGTATTTGGACCACATCACCCTCTTTATGCATGTTGTCTTACTCCAAGTTGTATAGGCTCGAAAGCCTACTACAGATTAGGCATATTAGGTAATGTACAACTCTGTAATGAGAAGGTGTGTGGTCTAATGACATCAACACTCTATATCAGGTGTGCATAATTATTAGTCAATTTCCTTTTCTTTGTCAAAATGGGCCAAAAAAGGATTTGACAGACTCTGAAAAGTCCAAAATAGAGAGATATCTAGCAGAGGGATGCAGCACTCTTAAAGTTGCAAAGCTTCTGAAGCGTGATCATCAAACAAAAGAAGCGTGTGGAAAAACAAAGGTGCAAAATAACTGCCCATGAACTGAGAAAAGTTAAGCGTGCAGCTGCCAAGATGCCACTTGCCACAAGATTGGCCATATTTCAGAGCTGCAACATCACTGGGGTGCCCAAAAGCACAAGGTGTGCAATACCCAGAGACATGGCCAAGGTAAGAAAGGCTGAAAGACGATGACCACTAAACAAGACACACAAGCTGCAACGTCAAGACTGTGCCAATAAATATCTCAAGAAAGATTTTTCTAAGGTTTTATGGACTGCTGAAATGAGAGTGAGTCTTGATGGGCCAGATGGAAGAGCCCGTGGCTGGATTGGTAAAGTGCAGGGAGCTCCAGTCCGACTCAGACGCCAGCAAGGTGGTGGTGGAGTACTGGTTTGGGCTGGTATCATCAAAGATGAGCTTGTGGGGCCTTTTCGGATTGAGGATGGAGTCAAGCTCAATTCCCAGTCCTACTGCCAGATTATGGAAGAGACCTTCTTCAAGCAGTGGTACAGGAAAAAGTCACCATCCTTCAAGAAAAACATGATTTTCATGCAGGACAATGCTCCATCACACGTGTCAAAGTACTCCACAGCGTGGCTGGCAAGAAAGGGTATTAAATAAAAAAAAGTAATGACATGGCCTCCTTGTTCACCTGATCTGAACCCCATTGAGAACCTGTGGTCCATCATCAAATGTGGGATTTACAAGGAGGGAAAACAGTACACCTCTCTGAACAGTGTCTGGGAGGCTGTGGTTGCTGCTGCACGCAATGTTGATGGTGAACAGATCAAAACACTGACAGAATCCATGGATGTCAGGCTTTCGAGTGTCCTTGCAAAGAAAGGTGGCTATATTGGTCACTGATTTGTTTTAGTTTTGTTTTTAAATGTCAGAAATGTGTATTTGTGAATGTTGAGATGTTATATTGGTTTCACTTTTAAAAATAAATCATTGAAATGGGTATATATTTATTTTTTGGTTAAGTTGCCTAAAAATTCTGCACAGTAATAGTAGTCACCTGCACACACAGATATCCCCCGAAAATAACTAACACTAAAAACAAACTAAAAAATACTTCCAAAAAAATTCAGCTTTGATATTAATGAGTTTTTGGGGTTCATTGAGAACATGGTTGTTGTTCAATAATAAAATGAATCCTCAAAAATACAACTTGCCTAATAATTATGCACTACCTGTATACTTCTAGCATCAATACCATATTATGGTTCTACAATCTGACAGGTGCGCTTTATATGTTGTCCATTTTTATATCTACATTTTATTGTTGAAATGTTATTAATCATTGTGCACATATTTACCTTCCTGAACGAGGCTCACAGGACCGCTCTCTTCCTCCTGCTCTTCTGCTTGAGAAGTTGGGGTGGTGGGGGGGGGAAGCTCCTCAGCTTGCTCCTCAGCAGGAGCTGGGGTTGGGGAGTGGGAGGGCCCTGGCTGCTCCTCTTCATCCATCTCCTCCTCTGCCGCATCCTCCTCTGCCGCATCCTCCTCCTCCTCCTCATCGGCCTGGCGCCTTCTGCGCTTGGCGCGGATAACTGGCATTGGAGCTCCTATAATAACACAATGTTCATATATTATAAAAATGTTTTCTAATGACGTATGCAAATTCTGTGTACTCTGCTGTATTGTATATGAATACAAATTGATTTATATAGACAGTTAACCAATGGGACAATGTTATATTAAAGGGTCTTGTGGGCACTACAGGGGACTGAGCGTGAGCTGGGATGCAACCATGTTAAAATGAGCTGTTTTTGTCTCCTTTGTTTTGTTCAGACCATCTCATGTTAAAAAAAGGGCCTGATGGAGCACACGGGATTACTATAACAACCCCACTCCTAACACAGGAATTTAGTGGTAATCTATATATATAAAACTCAACGTGTGTGTGTGCATAAATGTATGTATGTATGTATGTATGTATGTATGTATGTTCCAGCATCACGTACAAACGGCTAAAGATATTTATATGAAACTTGGCACACAGGTTACTTATATGTCAGCCACAAACATAGGATAGGTGGTTTAAACCTTACCCACCCCCACTTGCCATGGTCGGGGTTTTTCTTTAAAGTCCCATGCAAAGCAATGGGAAAATTATGTTCCCACATAACTTCTGTGTTCCTGTCTGCTGTCCCATGTCTTTTTTCAACAGTACTATGAATACCTTGGCCGGTGGTGATATATGTTAGCACAACATGGCATCTTGGTTAACAACATCTGACCTTACATGAATTACATATGACCTTACATAACTGTCACCAAAGGAGCTGCGGTGGCTCCACACGATTGCCACTGCACTGACAAGTGATTCACCTCTGCAGCTAGGGGTTCGGATCCCGCTCTCGGCTACCTGTGAATTGAGTTTGGTGGTCTCAGCCCCGCCCCTGGTGGGTGTGCTATGCGAGGTTGGGTTGGGAGGACCCCCTCACACCCGCCATTGCCAACCGGGGCATGGAGAAAGGTGGCAGATTGCCTCTGGGGGAGGCCTCCCAACTCCTGCAGGCCGGCTCCTCTCTCTTTCGAGTTCACGCACAAAATACACTTTTTAAAAAAAAAACATAACTGTCAACAATAACTTACCTGGATGATATTTAGCCCGAAGACGTCTGACCTGAACCATTTGGCGCCTCTTCAGGTCAGACCACTTCTTAACAATTGCCTTGTGGTCATGTTGGCCGCCAAAGTCAGCGATTAGGGCGCTGACCACAGCCCTTTTCTCTGGCTGCCTCCGCAGCTCATCGTATCCTGTTTCCAGGAACTTCTGCAAGATGAAGAACAAAGTATATTGTAATACTTCTGTTGACAGCCTTATGGATATATGACGTAAATGTATGCTATTCAACAATTGGAAGCATTCTCGCCTTATTAATCAATGACAGGGGTAACATGAAAGATTTTATATCCTGCCATTTCGGTCGCCACCTTTTTTGCATAAATATAGCAGCCATTATCATTTGCATAATTATGAATATATTATTAACAACACAGGATACACGTATAGGGGAGATATGCGTTGCTAACTCTTTTCCCTGTCAGGAGCCTAACGCCCCGGGGGGTCAGAGACGGGACCTTTTTCGGAGGACCACTGACGTATGTACCCGTCGTAGTTTTTTGTGATGTCACTCTTTAGGTGTGTGCACATTTTTCACTGCATCCGGGTGGAGTTTTTGGGTTGTGTTTTGCACGCCACAGGCTTTTCAACAGGAAAAAAACAGCTGGAGGCAGAATGGTTGCAAAACACTACGTGTTTGTTACTTAACTCTGGGTTTCAAGACCAGTCCACCTCCAGCTGTTGCAAAACTACTACTCCCATCAGCCACGGTCTGTCAGTGCATGCTAAGAATTTTACTTTTGCTGCATCTAGGGTGCCACAGTTTAGAGACCCGTGCATAAAGGCCTGAAAAATGGGGGCCTGCAGAACTTACAATACTAGAAGTGCCAGCATTCCCAGGCATGCTGGAAGTTGTAGTTCTGCAACATCTAAAGGGCAATATGTATTCGAACGTCCTTGGGCCTTGAGGACACTGAAGTCAGGACGTTCGCATACGTCCTATGTCCAAAAAATTTTTAAATTCATTATGCTAAATAACAAGGAAAAGTGCCTAAATACACATTTGCCAACCAGGGTGTCTGCAGCTGTCCAGGCATGCTGGGACTTGTAGTTTTGTAAAAGCAGGAGACACATTTTTTGTGAAATACTAATATATGATCATATATACTAACTTTTAAACTAGACTAAAATGCTGGGCTGGGCTGGGACTTGTAGTTTTGTAAAAGCAGGAGACACATTTTTGGTTAAATACTAATATCTGATCATATATACTAACTTTTAAACTAGACTTAAATGCAGTTGAAGATGATGAAATAACAGTGGTCAAAATACTTACACAAATCAGCAACTTTTCCTCAGACTTAGTGAAATTGCTTCCAACCATGTTGCTGTGTGATTGCGCTGCGATCATAAGTTGGAAACTGGCAAGGCTCCAGGAAATGGTCGCGTGTTGTTCGCGTGTTGATTGCGCTGCTTGGACCGAGATGGGTCCATATGGCTTCGGCTGTATGGACCACAGTAACTCTTTTCCCTGTCAGGAGCCTAGGAGCCTAACGCCCCGGGGGGTCAGAGACGGGACCTTTTCGGAGGACCACTGACGTATGCAACCGTCGCAGTTTTTTGTGATGTCACTCTTTAGGTGTGTGCAAATTTTTCCTTGCACCGGGTGGAGTTTTTGGGTTGTGTTTTGCACGCCACAGGCTTTTCAACAGAAAATAACCAGCTGGAGGCAGAATGGTTGCAAAACACTACGGGTTTGTTACCTAACTCTGGGTTTCAAGACCAGTCCACCTCCAGCTGTTGCAAAACTACTACTCCCATCAGCCACGGTCTGTCAGTGCATGCTAAGAATTTTACTTTTGCTGCATCTAGGGTGCCACAGTTTAGAGACCCGTGCATAAAGGCCTGAAAAATGGGGGCCTGCAGAACTTACAATACTAGAAGTGCCAGCATTCCCAGGCATGCTGGAAGTTGTAGTTCTGCAACATCTAAAGGGCAATATGTATTCGAACGTCCTTGGGCCTTGAGGACACTGAAGTCAGGACATTCGCATACGTCCTATGTCCAAAAAATTTTTAAATTCATTATGCTAAATAACAAGGAAAAGTGCCTAAATACACATTTGCCAACCAGGGTGTCTGCAGCTGTCCAGGCATGCTGGGACTTGTAGTTTTGTAAAAGCAGGAGACACATTTTTTGTGAAATACTAATATATGATCATATATACTAACTTTTAAACTAGACTAAAATGCTGGGCTGGGCTGGGACTTGTAGTTTTGTAAAAGCAGGAGACACATTTTTGGTTAAATACTAATATCTGATCATATATACTAACTTTTAAACTAGACTTAAATGCAGTTGAAGATGATGAAATAACAGTGGTCAAAATACTTACACAAATCAGCAACTTTTCCTCAGACTTAGTGAAATTGCTTCCAACCATGTTGCTGTAATATTGCGCTGCGATCATAAGTTGGAAACTGGCAAGGCTCCAGGAAATGGTCGCGTGTTGTTCGCGCAATTGCGCATGCGCGATCGAAAAATCGCAATCGCAATATGTATTTCGGTTAAAATATCATACATATTCGATTTCAGAGTGCTGCTACAGCAGTTTTCGAAATATCTGCAATCAATTTCGCATTCGCATGTTGCGATATTTCGATAAAATATCAGGAATATTCTGAGCCAATCAGAGCGCTCCTCCAGCATATCTCGAAATTGCGCAATAAATATCGCATTCGCATGTTGCGATATTTCGATAAAATATCACGAATATTCTAAGCCAATCAGAGAACTCCTCAAGCATATCTCGAAATTCCGCAATAAATATCGCATTCGCATGTTGCGATATTTCGATAAAATATCACGAATATTCTGAGCCAATCAGAGAACTCCTCAAGCATATCTCGAAATTCCGCAATAAATATCGCATTCGCATGTTGCGATATTTCGATAAAATATCACGAATATTCTAAGCCAATCAGAGCGCTCCTCCAGCATATCTCGAAATTCCGCAATAAATATCGCATTCGCATGTTGCGATATTTCGATAAAATATCACGAATATTCTAAGCCAATCAGAGCGCTCCTACCGTAGTTATTAAAAAATCGCAATTATTTTCGCATTCGCAATAGCGAAAAATCGCAATCAATTAATTTCGATAAAATATCACGAATATTCGAATTTAGCGAATATATCTCGAATATTCGAATATATATTCGAGATATATCGCGAAATCGAATATGGCATATTCTGCTCAACACTAGTCATATGGAGGTAATTCATAATATATTCAAATTTGTCATTTGATAGAACCCTCTTTCCTCTACCACCCATCAGAATGTGTTTTAATTCACTCAAATACTTTGAGGTAGGAATAGTAAAATCAATACTATGATAAATCGTAAACCTATTGCAACTAATAGCTTATTTCATTGGGAAAGTCATTATCCCACCTTCCTGAAGAGAGATATTCCTACCAGGCAGTTTATGTGGATGAGAAGGAATTGCTCTTCAGAGGAAGCCTTTAAAACCGAGAGTGTACAACTCTTTAAATGGTTTCAAAAGAGAGGGTACGAGCTGTGTTCTCAAGCGGTCTTTTGAGAAGGCAAAAAGCATCCCTAGAACATTGTTGTTAAATCCGTAAAGCCATAAGTAGAGAGCATGCGGCATTGATACAAAAAAAAAAAACTTATTCAACTGCTAAGGGCAAAAAATTTTTTAGTTGCACTATTCATTTTGTGACATCCTTTTCAGTCTAATTTAGTCAGATTGTTGGTATTTTTTATTGGCATCTATCGATCTTGTATGCGGATCAGGATCTTCATGCAGTACTTAGTGGGGGATGTAATTTTTCTATATTTCTGATGTATTTGAACAACTAAAAAATGTATTTGAAATGTCTACAGTCATTTTATATACTATTGGTTTTCTGATGTGTTGTCATCTGGTGTGCACCCTCCATGTGTAACTCATTTGATGTTAATTGGTTTTAGTTGTAATGTTCAGTCCTGCCCCCTTCATTAGTTGGGGGCGGGGGGGTGGTGTACAATATATAAGCATGCCATTTTAATGTTAATCATTCTATGAGTAAGGCTGTAATGGCCGAAACATGTCAGCATTGATCTGATGATGTCTCTTTAGATAAAACACGTTTGCACGATCCCTGCTGATGTCATTGCGTTTCCCACTAACCTCAATTTTAAACTCTTGATCTACTTTCTAAATGTGAGTGTTTCCAATTTTCATTTAATACATTTTCTACGTTTATACGGATTCACACTCTGGATAATTTTCTTTTTTGGTCATGCCATTTTGAATACTTGAGAGGATTTTGTCAGACAAGTTGGATGCTTCTGAGGACTGCTTCCCGGTGACATCTTTTAACCAATTGGATTGTCTTACAACTTGATCTGGAGCCCAGATGTAGAGGTCCCATATTTTGGTGGTTGCACTATCAGCCTTGTTGACTCACTTAGCATATGCCCATTTGAGTCCTCTCACTCTGGTAAGCCTCCTCACTAACCGGCGGTGGGTCTATTGTCTGTGTCTTCACTTAAACCTTAGTGTGAGACTCATTCACGTACCAGTTTGGAGGTCATTTGGGGTTTTTGTACCCCACTTCTCCCTGTAAGTAAAACACACACAAACAGGGTGAAGTGATCTTTTGTCCTCCTCTATGGACTATTTTACATCCCCATTGATCCATTAGTGTGTTGCTATAGTTCTTTTTTGATAATACTAATAAACAGCCACCTCAAATTATGTAAGGACTATGTCACTTTAAAAGCACTCTCCATGCTTCTACACCCACTCAGTAATGCATGTATTAGAAAGAGAAACTACATAGTGTTTTATCTTTTAAAAACACTTTTTGCCTTACAAAGATAAAACCTTATACATTCACATTTATAAGGTGCCTAAACTGCACCAAGCATAGCCAGTCGCCCTGCAGTAATATATTTAATACAAATGGAGTAATGTGAACTCCAACCACTGTGATATCTGTAGATAGTTGTTAGCAGTTTACTATGTGCGTTGTGGAATTATCCAGCTAAGCGCTTACGCGTTTCATCACTCGATCATTTGACTTCCTCAGGGAAATCACAGAGAGATATAGCAACACACTGATGGATCCATGAGGATGTAAACTGGTCCACAGAGAATGACAAAAGATCATTAGACCCTACAGATTATATAAGTCCAGGTTAGAGCACAATTGATATTGGTCACAAGGAGTGATAGCGCACAGTGGCGGAAGCACACATGACACTGAATAATTACAAACAGACTATTTTTCACAGTTTTTTATTTGGATGATTATTGATGCAAGAGACTTTACTTATAATTTTATGATTTGTATGGAGTTTTAGACATTATCATCTTGTCATCAATTATGTACATAATTGATTGTATATTAAGCATTGCACTTCTTTATTGACTTTTGAGATGACCCTTGCCATGAAGCCATTATATTACAGAGAATCTCAAGCCTCTGTTAAATTGGAATTTACATCTAATTTCCTGATGTTTTAAGTCTCTAGTGGTGCCTCCATCTAAAAGAGTCTAAAAGGAGTAAAAGGGAGCCTCCCCATTAGGACTATCTTGCCCTCATATATATCATACTGACACTCTCTTGCAGACTGAATGTAGGCCGAGACTTCAAAGTAGTACCAATGCTTTAATATAACTAAAACTATAGGAAAGGAAGACAAATAGAGCCAGAATACCCAAAGCTTTCAGGGGTTCCAACAGCATCTTAGCTAGTACAGGTATTCGCTGTGTTGGTCTCAGCACCCAGGAGCATTACACAACTTTTTTTGGGTTGCAGCTGACAAAAAGAGGTCAGGTGTTCATCTGCTACATCCCTTACTCTAGCAGGATCTTCTAGGTCCATGTGGCTTCCACACATCCTGCTCATTCAGAGGAACAGTACCATTTAGACTCAGGCAAAAGTCCTGCTGAGGAGTAGGAGGGAAGTCTTAAAGTAGGACTAAAGGCAAAACTACTTTTTTCATTTTGGATAAAGAAATGGAGGGTTATAATTCCTGTAGGGTTTATTTTTGCCCCAATGGGGAGATTTACCCTCACTTCCTGTCCCATAGCCAAAACAGGAAGTGAGAGGAAATCCCTGCAAATTAAGGGAATCTTTTGGGGACCCCCAGTTTCCGGAACTAGTGTCTTCTTTGGAAGATTTGTTTTCTGTGGGCAACACACAATTTGGGATTTTCTTTTACTTTCACTTTCAATGATAATATAGTAATGGTAAATAGGACAAATAGAGAGGGTGGATGCCCCAAACAGGGACACAGACAGCAATAAAAACTGATAGGTGTTCCAGTCCCTCTCCACTCTATTCAAAACAAAAAAATAAATGTTACATTTAGTTATACTTTCACTAGGGCTTTTCCTCTCCCGAAGGGGAGGGCTGATGGACCCTTGAAGAATAATGCTTCCTAGGTTTTGTCTAAGCTTTGTCCAACCCACTAGCAACAGGCTTCCATGGGTTGGCCTGCTGCAATAACAGAGAGAACCTTCTGTAGAATAGGACTGTAGGGCCTGGTAGGTGGTAAAGTACAGATTGTCTTTTGGTGCAATGCTCTGCAGAAAACAGCAAAAACACCAAACGCAGCAAGGCTGTTAAGGAACACATTCCTACATCTGATAAACATCTTATATTGATATATTATTAATTGGTGTCACACCAGATCATAACTCTGGTCATTCTTTGCCCATTCTAAACTCCTGCATAGGTTTCCTAATATGTTGTTAGTGAGGCTCCTTGTAGCTTGTGGCCTGTACATTAATGGTGCACATCATTATGTTCTGTTGTAGATATTCTGTCAAGAGGAGATATTTTATCAACTCCCTTTGGCAGCAGAGTGACCTTTGAGTTGATGTCTCTGGGCTTTGCATTATTAATATTAAATGGAAACAATGCTGTATTTTCAGTAGGTGCACAGTTTTTGCTATAGCTGTGACACTTAATAGACCTGGGTTCCTTCCACTAGCTAAACTGTCTTCTATACCGCAGGGGGTAATGTCACTATGTCATGAGATCCCATGGAATTCTGGGTACCCCAAATCTTGTGACATGACTCAAAGTCATGTAATGAATATAAGTCATATGCAGGAGCTTCTTGTGAGAGATTATCTACCAAGCATTCTCACTAGAAGGATAAAAGCATTACCATTGCCTAGGTGGGGATACGGTAAGTGTACTTAACTTTTTTCCTTATAGGTATTTCTATAAGCAATAGTTTTAACTGCCATGAATGGCTTTCATTCATGACAGCTTGATTACTAATGTGTTCTGTGATTGGCTCCAGCTAATCACACAGTACAGGGTATATACCCTGGTACCATATGATAGCTGTGCGCCAATCACAGCATCACAATAGTAAGCAAACAGTCATGAATGGTTCCATTCCGTCTGATTTTTTTCAATGGAAATTCTGATCGTGTGTACGAGGCATTACTGTTTTTTCCAGATGTCTGCACTAAGATACAAGTCAGATTTCAGACATCCTCTGCAAAGAAAATTTAATTTTTGGTGAGGTACTGTACCCCCAATAGGAAACCATGCCACTTTCCTCATTAGAGCCCTGCAGGTGCAGCAGATTATTTGTAATTATGAAACCTCTCCCACTAGATACACTTTCCACATGACACAGACAAACACACAGAATAACAAAAGGTAGGAATCTGCAACAAAGTTTGTTAAAATCCTTGCAATGTACATAGATCACCCAGAGGGCAACAAAACTGGAGTTATGCCTTGTACACACAATCAGAATTTCCGATGAAAAAAGTCAGACGGAATTTATTCATCGTATATTACAACTGTGTGTGGGCCCCATCAAATTTTTTTCGATGGAAAAAAAATCCGATCGTCTGTGTGGAACTCCGACGGAGAAAAAAACACGCATGCTAATTTTTCTTGGCTCGTCTTAGTGTTTTTTACATTGGAACTTGGTCTGACAGTGTGTATGCAAGACAGCTTGAACGGAATTCCGACGGAAAATTCCATACGATTTTATCCCATCGCCTGCATTTTTTTTCATTAACTCTTGCAAAAAGTTTTTTTAGCTGTTAAATGTTTTAAATAACACAGGAAGATAGACACAAAGGAGCAGAGTGTTCTGTACTCTATGACATGGGTCTTGTCAGAGAGCCTGCAGTATTCCAACCAAAAGTCTATTCCTGGAAGTGGGTGAAAATACCTGTATTATACAGGTATCTGCACCCCCCTCCCCCATGAAAGGCGCCAAATGTGACACCGGAAGGGGGGGAGGGGGTTCGAAAAGTGGAGGTACACTTTTTGTGTGGACCTCCGCTTTAAATGTAAATAGAGTGGGTGTATAACCCACCTTATTGTAACCCTAAACCTGTTTTGTAAATTCCTCATTCTTTTCCTTAATAAAAATATTGAAAGTTAAAATGTATGCCCTTTTTCCCCACAAATAGAGCTTCCTTTTTGTGATATTTGATCACCTCTGTGGTTCTTATTTTTTGCACTATAACCAAATAATAAAAAAAAATTTAAATTTTTTTTTTTTTTTTTTTACTTTCTGCTATAACATCTCCAATAATAAAAAAAAAAATCAAATTTGTTCATCAATTTAGGCCAATATATAATCTGCTTCATATTTTTGTTAAAAAATCCCAACAAGCATATATTGATTGGTTTGCACAAAAGTTACAGCGTCTACAAACTATGGGGAATTTGTATTTATTTATTCATTTTACTAGTAATGATCAGGGACTGCGATATTGTGGTGGACATTCTGACACTTATGCCGCGTACACACGATCAGTCCATCCGATGAGAACGGACCGATGGACCGTTTTCATCGGTTAACCGATGAAGCTGACTGATGGTCCGTCGTGCCTACACACCATTGGTAAAAAAAAACAATCGTGTCAGAACGCAGTGACGTAAAACACAACGACGTGCTGAAAACAACGAAGTTCAATGCTTCCAAGCATGCGTCGACTTGATTCTGAGCATGTGTTGATTTTTAACCGATGGTCGTGCCTACTATCGTTTTTTTTCTATCGGTAAGGAACCCATCGTTTAAATTTAATACAAGTTGGCTTTTTTTTAACCGATGGTTAAATAACCGATGGCGCCCACACACGATCGGTTTTGACAGATGAAAACGGTCCATCAGACCATTCTCATCGGTATAACCAATCGTGTGTACGCGGCATAAGAGGTTATTTTCTAAAGCTAGAGTGCAAAATGTGTCACATTTCTGCATAGAAACCAATCAGCTTCTAACCTCAGCCTCAGCTTCTAACCTCAGCTTGGAAGCTGTTTGGTTTCTGTGCAGAACTGTAACTAATTTTGCACTCTGTAGCTTTAGTAAATAAACCCCTAATTTATACTTTTGGGGACCAGTGACACTAATACACTAATGACACTAATCTTAGTCATTAGCTATGACTATATGAATAGAACATCTTTGGCAGTTTGGTCTCAAATGGTTGCCGACACCCCTGATGAACAGAAAAAATTGGAGAATCCCCCAGGGTGGGGCTTTTTAGGCAACAGTAGTACAAGTAGTCATAGTAGATACAAAAATATATAGTAGTTTAATAGTAACAAAAGGTATCAAACAATATATGGTAAACATGTATAATACAATAGTTTTAAAAACAACACATATAGGGTGTAAATTGAAAAAGAGTAAAGAGTCCACAATGTAAATACTGGGCCTAACGCGTTTCGGGTTTCCTTCTTCAGGGACCGAAGTATGTGTGGAGTCAGAGATTGTAACAAACAACTTTTCTAGAAAGATAAATAAATAGCAATGTGTTGAAAATAATAATAACAACAGAGCTCCCTCTCTGTCCCGCCCATTGTATACACTACGTAGTTGCATCTTGATGCAGCTCTGCTACATCTACGTTGCCAGTGCGGGCTTCCGTGTGAGGAGGGCGAGGCACACCTGTCCTCCCCCATCCTCACTTGGAGGCGCTCCACGCTGACACTTACCAGCGCCGCCCCCTTTCCCACACTGACCTATAGTAACTCATGCCTTCCTTGACAGACGCCTCCCACCCTACTCCCCCGTCCCTCCCATCTCCTATTTAAAGCCAAGCAGCCCCACAATGTCAGACATTGCTGGACGGCTGCAGCACCATTATATACCTCACACTGCTGGTGGTTTTCTCTTTTTTCCCTTGTAAGTATTGCTTCCTTTGATGTCTTTCAGCTAGACTCCCAACCTGTTTTCATTGCCTTAAATGTCATTCCCTCACACTCTGCATATCTCTAAATTGTCATTTATATTACTCTCATTTTCTAGCTTCTGAGCTCTCTACTGACCTCTTTGGCTACTTTTTGACATTACAGGTATGTCTCTCACCTTATATATAATAATAATTTTTTGGTTTATTTTTCCTCTGCGGTTGTTTGCTTTCGGCACCGTTACCATTATCTTGTCCTTTTATTTATATTTTGGGACAGGTAAAAATAAATATACAATCAAATTAATTTTTTACGCTGTGACACTTCGGGCCAAAGGTCTTGCTATTTTGTGATCGATATAGGATGCCAGTCCTCTTTCCTCTCTTCACCATCTGAGGTTTGCCAAGCGTCCCGATTGCGATGTCCTACTAAGGGGTGTATTGAGCCGTTGAAACGTCTTGGGTGGTATGATATTTTCTTATCTGTACCAGCTTAATTTCCATTGTATGTTGTTATTATTATTTTCAACACATTGCTATTTATTTATCTTTCTAGAAAAGTTGTTTGTTACAATCTCTGACTCCACACATACTTCGGTCCCTGAAGAAGGAAACCCGAAACGCGTTGGGCCCAGTATTTACATTGTGGACTCTTTACTCTTTTTCAATTTACACCCTATATGTGTTGTTTTTAAAACTATTGTATTATACATGTTTACCATATATTGTTTGATACCTTTTGTTACTATTAAACTACTATATATTTTTGTATCTACTATGACTACTTGTACTACTGTTGCCTAAAAAGCCCCACCCTGGGGGATTCTCCAATTTTTTCCATTAGCTATGACTAAGCACTAGTTTCAGTGTGAAACGCGTCTTATGCACAACAGACATTTTATTCTACTAACACATTGTAGTAACATTAAGACGCACGAGCGGAATTTCCGTCGGAAAAAAGTTGGATGTTTTTTCCGACAGAATTCCGCTTAAGCTTGGCTTGCATACACACGGTCACACAAAAGTTCTCTGAACTTTCGAGCGTTAAGAACGCGGTGACGTACAACACTTAGGCCCCATACACACGATAGAATCCATCCGCTGAAAAATCCCAGCGAATGGGTTTCAGCGGATAGATCCTATGGTGTGTATACTCCAGCGGATCTGTTTCCGCGGATATTTCTCCCCTGGGATGGATTCAAGCAGATCGAATATTCGCTGACATGCTAAATAAATCCATCTGCTGGAATCCATCCCAACGGATGGATCCGCTGGTCTGTATAGACTCACCGGATCCATCCGTCCGAAGGGATCCCCCGCATGCGTCGTAATGATTCGACGCATGCGTGGAATTCCTTATATGACAGCGTCGTGCACGTCGCCGCGTCATAATCGCGGCGACGGCGCGACACGTCATCACCAGAGGATTTTGGCGCGGATTTCAATGCGATGGTGAGTACACTCCATCGCAGAGAAATCTGCTGAAATCCTCGAGAGGATTTATCTGCGGAAACGTTCCGCTGGAACGTATTCGCGGATAAATCCTCTCGTGTGTATGGGGCCTAAGACGAAAGCAAGAAAAATAAGTTCAATACTTGAATTGTTTCCAAGCATGCGTGTTTTTTTCCCGTAGGAATTGCATACAGACAAACAGATTTTCCGAATTGAGAACCTGCTCTCAAACTTTTGCTGGTGAAAATTCCGCCAGCAAAAGTCTGATGGAGCCTACACACGGACGAAATTTCCGATGAAAAGCTCACATCAGACTTTTTGCTGGTGGAAATTCCACTCCTGTGCAAGGGGCATTACAGTTCAATAAGTTAACAAGTTTTTCATAATTCATGTCATAATTTGCTTAATTTAATACCACCTACCAGGAACTCTCAAAATAAAATTAGCGATTTTTTTTTTCTTATTCTAAATTATTGATTTTTTTTTCTGCATTCCATATGTATAAATCAATTCCCAATAATATTGCTATTTTCAAGTTACAAAAACTTTGAGTTTGCAGCAGCTCTTACTGCAGCACAGAGGTGTACAGAGGTGTACGTTTATCAAACATTGATAATTTATCTCATTTCAGTTCTCAGCAGTTCTCAGAAAAAAATCTCTGGCACCCTGTTTATGAAGCGGAGAACATTTGTTCTTAGAAGGAGAAGAGAGGAGAAGTTTTTCCTCTGAGAACACCTGAGATCTCAGTAGAAGAAGGAGGGGCTGCCTGTGATCTCCTGAGAAACTTGTGTGATTACAGAGCAGCTGAGTTTTAAAAGTGAAACCAAAGCTAAAAAGGCTGTGTTATTACATGAAAATAATAAGCACTTTTTTAACACACATTTTGGCACATTCTTTAAATGTGTGTTTTGTCCCTTTTTAATTGCTAATTTTGGCATTATTTATGCATATTTGGTTTTTTTTTAACATGCCATATTTTTTTAACACATTTTTTTATTGTGCATTTTGGCGCTTTTTTTAAACACACATTTTGGCACAGGTTATTTTAAGATGCATTTTGGTGTGGTTTGTAATGCACACTTTGGCGCTTCTTTTAGCATATAGTTTGACACCTTTTTAATGTGCATTTTGATTTGCTTATTTTGGAAAACCGCACATTTAATAGCCACTTTTGGGATGCAATTAATGACACCGCAAGCATATCATGCATTTTGCATGTGTTTCTGGAACTCACTCCAAAACGCAGGTAAAGAAATGAGCCAAAATACATGTTAAAAAAAGCACCAAAATGCAAATAAAAATTTGCTAAAATGCTTTTTAAAAAACAAGCCAAAATGTTTGTTGAAAAAAGCAGCAACAAGTGTATCAAAAACAGTACCAAGCTCTTTCCACCGGACCCGCCATCTTGCAGTAGGGGCAATTGTAACTGAAAAAGGCAAAAGGTGAGGAACCCGTTATATGTTCTCTAGACCCTTCCGCAAGCATGGTCCGGTGCCGCTGTCAACCTATATGCGCATCTACAAGAAGGGTGATATTGTTGATATCAAGGGTACAGGCACAATCCAGAAAGGTATGCCACACAAGTGCTACCGCCTACCATGGTAAGACAGGCCGGATCTACAATGTCACACAGCATGCTGTTTGAATAATTGTCAACAAACAAGTCAAAGGTAAGATTCTTGCCAAGAGAATCAATGTCCATGTAGAGCACATCCGCCACTCAAAGAGCAGAGACAGTTTCCTGTAACGAGAGGAAGAAAAAGGAAGCCAAGGAGAACAACACCTGGGTGGAGCTTAAATGTCAGCCAGCCCAACCAAGTGAAGATCACTTTGTCCGAACATTTGGAAAGGAACCTGAGCTCCTTGAGCCAATTCCATATGAGTTTATGGCATAAAGTACTGCTATTAAAACATCCTTTTCTCAAAAAACAGTACCAAAATGCACATAAAAAAGGCCCAAATTTAATTTTTTGGGGGCATGGAGCATTGTGCATTTTTTCAATGCGCATTTTGGCAAGTTGCTAGAGTATTTGTCAAATGACAAAATGTGTGGCAAAATGCATGTTTGCTAACTGCTTTTTGGGTGCCATTAACAATGAATGGCACCCAAAAACAACGCATTGCATATTTTGACAGAATTTTAAAGCAATTTGGAATTGTGGAAAGAATTGCACAATTCTGCCAACAATTCTGAATTGCTCAAATCTGAATGGGTCCTAAAAGAAAATACATTATAACTATACTGTGTATGTGTGTGTGTAATACATATA
Organism: Rana temporaria; assembly: GCF_905171775.1. Classification (NCBI taxonomy): domain Eukaryota; kingdom Metazoa; phylum Chordata; class Amphibia; order Anura; family Ranidae; genus Rana; species Rana temporaria. The sequence goes on from NC_053492.1 coordinate 49,855,835, forward strand.
TATAATCACCTATATATATATATACATAAACATATATAGTTCTTATTTATATCAATCTTTAAGCTTGCTTTTGCTGATATTAGGAGGAAAGAAACCTCCTTCTTCACATCACAGCAGCTTCTCACCCAGAGGTGTCCGTTTATGAAGCAGTGAAATTTATTCACGGCTTCTTTCTCTGGCATTCACAGTGAAGGTTTTTCTCCTCTGTGTGCCAGTTTATGAAGCGGAGAAGATCGCTTCACCCTTGGAGGAGTGAAGTGATCTACCAACGCTTCAAACAGTGGAGAACAGACCAGAAATTCACAGAAATACGGAGATGTCAGTTTATTGAGCAGTGATAAATTATCACCGCTCAGTTCACTGAAGGACGGCGTGGTTAATGTAATTAAAATAACGAGTCCCCCTGCATAATATATATATGTATACACACACACACATATTGTATATACATGTATATACACACACATTATATATATTTGAGAGAAAAAGGGGCCTAATTTAACGTGCATACAGTAGGTCGCAGGGTGATACTGCGAATGCACCAGTCTAAGAGTGTGCCACCGCCCCGATATTAGAGGAATTGGAGTGAGAACTAGTGGTTTGGGCTTTGAAGGCACACGATACGATTTATATGAAAATACTAGAAAAATGTATTGGTATGAAATATCATAAAATCAGTTATGAACATAAAATCAACATAGAGATTAAATGAATAGCTGGTTCTACAAAGGTTAACACAGTGCTTATATAATCTTAGTATACAAAGGCTTAAATATAGAGCGAGGTTTAGAGATACAATCTTATACTGTGTAACCCGAGTAGTATTCCGGAGGATATGGAGGACTTGCTCTACATGTTGCGCGCTTGGGAATAGCGCTTCCTCAGGAGCATAGATATTTCAGTAGTTAGGCCGCGTTGGGGGCAGACAATGTGTGGTCGTGTAGTTATCCCCACAATGGCTGTGTATTCAGAATTAAACTGATCCAGCTCAGTGTAGGGGTAATGTCCTAAACATGAGAAAAGAATAGAGTAGGGTATTAAGGCAGTCGATTGCTGGTAAGCAACTATAAAGATATATATCCGGTCCAAGGGTATAGCCAATACGGTGATGTATATGCTTGGAAAATAGGGCTGAATAGAGAAGGGGCAGATGGGTAGATCTGCTAAAACGATTACCAGCCTGGAGAACCCCAATCGGTAGAGAGGAGATGGTTGCAGGCAATGGTAGTAAGAAGGTATCCTTAAAGCCCAAGATTCCACATGCATCCGTATGAGGATCCCCTGGTGTGGATGTGACGCCAATACACGTGTCTTGGGCTTTAAGGATACCTTTTTACTACCATTGCCTGCAACCATCTCCTCTCTACCGATTGGGGTTCTCCAGGCTGGTAATTGTTTTGGCAGATCTACCCATCTGCCCCTTCTCTATTCAGCCCTATTTTCCAAGCATATACATCACCGTATTGGCTATACCCTTGGACCGGATATATATCTTTATAGTTGCTTACCAGCAATCGACTGCCTTAATACCCTACGCTATTCTTTTCTCATGTTTATGACATTACCCCTACACTGAGCTGGATCAGTTTAATTCTGAATACACAGCCATTGTGGGGATAACTACATGACTGCACGTTGTCTACCCCCAACGCGGCCTAACTACTGAAATATCTATGCTCCTGAGGAAGCGTTATTCCCAAGCGCGCAACATGTAGAGCAAGTCCTCCATATCCTCCGGAATACTACTCGGGTTACACAGTATAAGATTGTATCTCTAAACCTCGCTCTATATTTAAGCCTTTGTATACTAAGATTATATAAGCACTGTGTTAACCTTTGTAGAACCAGCTATTCATTTAATCTCTATGTTGATTTTATGTTCATAACTGATTTTATGATATTTCATACCAATACGTTTTTCTATTATTTTTATATAAATCGTACCGTGTGCCTTCAAAGCCCAAACCACTAGTTCTCACTCCGATTCCACATTATATATATGTACATGTACACATTATATATATTTATGTATATATATATATATATATATATATATATATATATATACACATAAATATTACAGGGGGACATGGTTACAGTGTTGGGGAGTCTGAACGAGGTAGAAGGAAGTTAAAAATCTTCCTCCTTCCTCCTCAGATCCCCCGGGATTCCCTTTTCACTCCCCGCTTCACCAGCTCTGAGATGGTGAATCGGGGAGTGTGAATTCTGACTCAGATCACCAGTGAAGAGCTCAGATCACAGCTTCATAAACTGGCCGTTACTGTGTCAGTCTATGAGGATTCTCTGTGTGTAGAGATAATCTGCGGGAGAACAAGTTCAAACACTTCTCCCCCGATTATCTCTGTTTCATAAACTGTTTATGGGCTGTGATCAGTGGTGATCCTTGGGATCACCGCTCTTCACTGCTTCATAAATGGACACCAGATTCTCCACCTCTGAGCTGGAGAATCTGGGACGGAGATATTTTACAGAGATAGCCAGTGAGATCCTCAGATCTCACCTTCATAAACTGGTCATCTGTGTAAAAGTGAATGACAGAAGGGTGTGTCTTGTGATGAGAAGTGAAAAACATATTCTCCACTCCTCATCTCAGCTTCATAAACTGGCACACCTGAGAGATCAGCCGTGATCATCAGGATCTCAGCTCTTCTCTGTTTGATAAACGTACACCAGAATGTCACTTACATAATGTCGTGTGACCGCCACTCAGGGCAGTAATAAGTAGAGTGGACTGGAATTTTGCCTATTTTCTTCCCTAGTGGATTGCCCCTCAGCCATATTCGCTCACACAATCTCAGCCACACTTTTCCCTCAATAACCAGCCTAGGGATGTTGTTTTTATTTTTGGAGAATGTGGACAGGGTTGATGTAATTGAGTGGGATACCTCAAAAACAGAAACTACTGTATGTATACAGACTGAGGACAATTAGCTCCTTTCTGAAAAGCTAAAGCAGAAGCCATTGCATTTAGCAAGCTATGGACTGCAGTTAAAAGCAGACTTTTTTTTTTAGAGCAATAGGAGCAGAGTTCCTTCACAATGAATTAGATAAACTAAGCCCTTCAGGACACCAGCTGATGTCCCCTTTAGCAAACACACAGCTGACCTTCTAGCACACAAGAGGGGGCAGCAATCTGTACTCACTAAAATGTATAATGAAAGCTTTTTGCCTCCTTCCGACTTCCAAGGGACACGTTCCTCCAGTGATACAGGACAAGATCTTCAACAGACAGCCCCTCAGTTAGCTCTGCTTAGCTTCAGTATCCAGGCACTCAGGTCCCCCACATAAGGCCTCATGAACAGCAAGCACGTGGCAGAGTTGCCCCAGAGGGCAGCAAGCCCTCCAGGCTTGAAAAAAGAGGAAATTGCTGCACATGCAAAGTTTCCAAAAGTGTCTTTTATTGCAGACGGTCAATATACACCAGGGACCCCATAGACGTATTTCACACATCTGATCTGTGCTTAATCATTACTGATTAGGTAATGATTAAGCACAGATCAGATGTGTGAAATGCATCTACGGGACTAACACCTGGTGTCCCTGGTGTATTTTAACCGTCTGCAATAAAAGACACCTTTGGAAACTTTGGAAGTGCAGCTATTTCTTCTTTTTCTCAATTTTTTACGGAGACTGGCCGGGGCTAGCACTCCTACTTGGTTCCAATCAAGGTATTGCACACACCTGGAGCAGCAGATTCCTCTTCTTTTGATTAAACCCTCCAGGCTGGACTGATTCTTGGCAGCTCAGTTTGCTCAGTGAGTAAATTACCTAACACATTAGTTACTGCCACACTGCCAAATTTACCTTACAAAACACACCCAGCTCCACTGAACACAGTGAGCCAGCACTTAATCTAACTATTTTGGAGGGTGCCACTGCTACATATAAAGAAAATAAGCTTGTTTTTCTAAAATATACAGTGCCTTGGAAAAGTATTCAAACCCCTTAAAATTTTCCACATTTTGCCATGTTACAACCAAAAACTTAAATGTATTTTATTGGGATTTTATGAGATAAACCGACACAAAGTGTCACATAATTGTGAAGTGGAAGGAAAATGATAAATGGTTTTCAACATTTTTACAAATAAATATGAGAAAAGTGTGGTGTGTATTTGTATTCAGCCCCCTTTACTCTGATACTCCTAACTAAAATCCAGTGGAATCAATTTCCTTCAGAAGTCACCTTATTAGTAAATAGGTTCCACCTGTGTGTGATTTATTCTCAGTTTAAATTCAGCTGTTCTGTGAAGCCCTCAGAGGATTTTTAGAGAACCTTAGTGAACAAACAGCAGTTTATATTTGGGTTAGGTTATAAAAAAATATCCCAAACTTTGAACATCTCACGGAGTACTGTTCAATCCATCATCCGAAAATGGAAAGAGCATGGTACAACTGCAAACCTACCAGGGAGAGCATTAATCACTTAAGGCCCAAGCTTCTTTTTGAGATTTGTTGTTAAAAAAACAATTTTTTGGGCTAGAAAATTACTTAGAACCCCCAAACATTATAAAAAAAATTCTAACACCCTAGAGAATAAAATGGTGGTCGTTGCAATACTTTATGTCACACCGTATTTGTGCAGTGGTCTAACAAACACACTTTTTTTTGGAAAAAGTAAGGTTAGCCCAATTTTTTTTATATTGTGAAAAATAATGTTGCACCGAGTAAATTGATACCCAACATGTCACGCTTCAAAATTGTACCTGCTCGTGGAATGGCAACAACCTTTTACTCTTAAAAATCTCCATAGGCGACGTTTAAAAAATTCTACAGGTCTACTGCATTTTTTAAGTTACAGAGGAGGTCAAGGCTAGAATTGTTGCTCTTGCTCTACTGATTGCAGCGATACCTCACATGTGTGGTTTAAACACTGTTTTCATATGTGGGCGCTGCTCACTTATGCATTAGCTTCTGCACGCAAGCTTTGTTCTTATTTATTTTACCTTTTATTTTTATTTTTTTTCACTGTTCTTTTAAAAAAAATGTAAACATCCCTTGTAATAGAAAAAAGTATGACAGGTCCTCTTAAATATGAGATCTGGGGTTTAAAAGTCCTCAGATCTCATAGTTACACTAAAATGCAATAAAAAAATGTCCCTTTAAGAACTATGGGCGAAAGTGAAGTTTTGACATTGCTTCTGCCCTGCTATGGTATGGAGATGGGTGGGGGCCATCTTCCCCTTACTCGTCTTCATACCAAGGAAAGAGAAGGACCCGATCACCTCCGCCGCTACAGACGGCTCCGGTAAGCGACGGATAACGGAGATCTTGCGGCGAATCTGCTACAGAGACCACTATTATCAGAAATTGGACCAACCGCTGAAGAAGAGGATATCTGGGTTATGGCAGCTAGCTTTCTGACTTAACAGAGATATCCCTCTTCAAAGTGCTGACGTATATTGGCGTGTACAGAAGTGGTTAATCAGAGAAACAGCCAAGAGGCCCATGGTATAACTCGGGAGTAGCTGCAGAGATCTACAGCTCAGGTGGGAGAATCTGTCCAGAGGACTCCACAAATCTGGCCTTTATGGAAGAGTGACAAGAACAAAGCCATTGTTGAAAAAAAGCCAAAAGAAGTCCAGTTTGCAGTTTGCATGAAGCCATGTGGGGGATACAACAAAATTGTGGAAGAAGGTAATCTAGTCAGATGAGACCAAAATTTTACTTTTTGGTCTAAAAGCAGTTGATGGGAAGATGGAACAGTCAAATACAGAAAAATCTTAGAAGAAAATTTGTTAGGCCTTGTACACACGGTCGTTCCAAACCGATGAGAATGGTCCGACGGGCCATTTCCATCGGTTCACCGCTGAAGTGGCCTGACGGCCTGATATGCGTACACACCATCAGTTCAAATTCCGATCGGGTCAGAACTCGGTGACGTAAAACGCACGACGTGCTGAAAAAAACAAAGTTCAATGCTTCCAAGCATGCGTCGACTTGATTCTGAGCAGGCGCAGGTTTTGAACCGATGCTTTTGTGTACTAACAATCGGTTTGGACCGATCCGGCAGCGGTCCATCGGTTGGATTTTAAAGCATGTTTTAACATTTTGGACCGAAGGACAACAGACCGATGGGCCATACACACGGTCGGTTTGGACCGATGAAACTGAACTTCGGTCCATTCTCATCGGTTTGGAACGACCGTGTGTATGCGGCCTTAGAGTCTGCAAAAGCCTTGAGACTGGAGTGGAGGTTCACCTTCCAGCAGGATAATGACCCTAAACATACAGCCAGAGCTACAATGTAATGGTTTAGATCAAAGCATATTCATGTGTTAGAATGGCCCAGTTAAAGTCCAGACCTAAATCCAATTGAGAATCTGTGGCAAAACTTGAAAATTGCTGTTCACAGACGCTCTCCATCCAATCTGACAGAGCTTGAGCTATTTTGCAAAGAAGAATGGGCAGAATTTTCACTCTCCTAGATGTGCAAAGCTGGTAGAGACATCCCCAAAAAGACTGTAATTGCAGTGAAGGGTGGTTCTACAAAGGGGGGCAGAATACAAATGGACGCCACGCTTTTCAGATATTTATTTGTAAAAAATGTTGAAAACCATTTATCATTTTCCTTCCACTTCACAATTATGTGCCACTTTGTGTTGGTCTATCACATTAAAATGCTTTGTGTTGGTCTATCACATTAAAACCCAATAAAATACATTTACATTTTTGGTTGTAACATGACAAAATGTGGAAAATTTCAAGGGGTGTGAATACTTTTTCATGGCACTTACATATTTAGTTAGCTGTATTAAAGGTATAGACTCCAGAGACAGAGAGAGATATCATTTTGCCCCTGTACAAATCAATAGTAATACCTCATCTGGAATTTGCAGTTCAGTTTTGGACACCAGTTCACAAAAAAGGATATTGGGGAACTGAATAAAGTGCAAACAATGGTGACCAAACTGTTAACCTCCCTGTCAGTACTCCTGAGTCTGGCTCGAGGTAAAACTTCAGTACTATTAGCGGTAACCCCTGAGCCATACTCATTGCAGAATCCTAGTCCAGGTTGAATTGAGCGATAGTGATTCGTGGGGAAATTAATTTTATTATTATTATATATATTTTTTTTTTATATAATTACTTATAGTTATTTATTATATTAGAATTTATGATTTTGTGTTTCAAACACTATCATACCTGGGATGTCTACTAGACTCTTGTTTGGACAGATTTAAGTGTGTTATAAAAAAAAGTAGAGCTGCGCAACACAAAAAATGATAAAGTAAATTACCATGAGTGCCAAAGCTGACAAATCAATAACCAATGTGAAAAAAAATCATATACTATATATAAATCAATGTGCATATATAGTCCATATGTGTACCAACAAAAAAGAAAAAAGGAATATCCAATCACTGATGAATTGATATGATAGTCCTATAGTAAGATACACAGTGCAGCAACCAGTGAGCAAATAGAAATCATGTGCGAGGAAACAGCAGAACCACAATGTGTCACCAATCACACCTGTGCACCACCACCTATAAAGTTGTATGCTTACCAGAGGTAAGCTGTAATGGGCCAAAAGTATTGGACTTGTTCCCAGTAGATAGCGGTCTCCAATGGCAGGGAAAGCGAGCGATCAGATGGAACAAACTCAATGGGCACAAATGCCGCAATGCTCAGCGTGGATAACCAAAATGAAGAGAGACTCACATAGTGTGTATCGTATGGTGAATCAGATTTAATAACCAAAATGGCAACTTACAGTTTAAAAGAGTAACAAACATCCGTATAGGACAATGGAGAGCCGGCCGGCATGCGATCTCCTGTTCAGAGCGATGACGTCAGCACATCTACCTCCCGACGTACGTTTCGCTATAAGATAGCGTCGTCTGGGGAATTACAGGCCTACAATATAAAACGCCAAATTTCTACGCAAAACAATTTACCGCTTTGAGATTCAAAAATCTGACATAATCATACGGCCAGGGAGGTTAAGAGGCATGGAGGAACTCAGCTATGATTGGCTGAACTGAATGTATTATTTCTCCAGAAGACATAAGGGAAGGTTATCATCAACATGTATAAATACATAGGTGGTCCATATAGTGAACTGCGTGTTGAGTTATTCACATTCAAGTCTTTATAGAGGACCAGGTGGAACTCTTTATGTCTCGACCCCCACATACAGAAAGGCTTCTTCACAGTAAGAGCTGTGACAATTTGGAATAGACTCTTTTAAAAACTAGTTCTGGACAGTTCAGTAGATTGTTTTAAAAAGGAGCTGTATGCATTTCTAAATGCACAAAATATAATTGGATACTAACATCTATAGGTAATAACAGCGTGGATTGTTGGAATATTCTTTTTTTTTTTTTTTACTGCTGGAGCAAATTAGATTATGTATTGTTTTGCCTCTGAAATAGCTGTAGGTATAAGATTCTCTATATGGTGGTTTTCTATTAATTCAATTTTTTTTGTATTTTTTTATTGGTTGAACTACTGTCATTGGACATGTGTCTTTTCTAACCCTATGTAACTATGTAGCTGTTTTCCTGGACCTCAGCCTAAATGTGAAACAGGGTTAGAACCTTGTCAGGTTCCTGCTGTTGTCTGTGGACCTGCTGGGGAGAATTAACCTTATTTTTTAAAAGGGTTGTAAAGGTTAGTTTTTTTATTTTCTAAAAAGGTTCCAAAGGGTTTGTAAAGGATTTTTTTTTTATCTTAATAGATTCCTTTGCCTTAATGCAGTGCTGTTTTCATGTCCTCATTGTTCGTTTTTGCTCTCAAGTTGCTGTAATTCTTCTTTGATCTCCACACTTTCTGGTTGTCTATTTCCTGATAACCACAGTACTGGGAGCTTTCTCTCTGTGGTCACTAATCAAGGAGGTGTGATTACTGTGTGTCTAAAACCCCTCAGCACCAAGCAGTTTCGTTTTCCAAACCATCACTGCCCTGTATTGGCTCTGTGGCTCTGTACAGCAGAGGCAGGAAACAACATGCAAAAACGAAACTAGAAACTACAGGTACATTATATGATTGATTTTATCTATTTTTAATCGTTTTTAAAAGGAATTGGTTAACTATTATGTCTCTATACCCTGTAAACAGTCATTTCAGCATAACAATTTTTTTTATTTACAACTCCTTTAAGCTTGTGCATTGTTGGTTCACTTACCTTTTCCTTTGATTTCCCTTCTAAATGTTTTTTTTTCTTTGTCTGAATTTCTCACTTCCTGTTTCTCCTCAGTAAGCTTGCCACCATCATCTGAGCGGTGGTTAGTCAGCCAGAACAGCTTACTGAACAGCTTACTAAGGAGGAACAGGAAGTGAGAAATTCAGACATAGAAAACAAAGAAAACAAAAACATTTAGAAGAGAAATCGAAGGGAAAGGTAAGTGAACCAACAATGCACTAGCTTAACCTCCCTGGCAGTATGATTATTTCAGAAAAAAAGGTGCTGAAAGCGGTACCATTATTTGCAAGGAAATTTGGCATTTTATACTGTAGGCCTGTAATTCTTAGGAATAACTCACTTAAATCTGTCCAAACAAGAGTCTAGTAGGCATACCGGGTATGACATTTTTTTAAAAACAAAATTATAAATTATAATATAATAAATGATTATAAATAATTATAACAAATAATAATATCATTATAATAAAAAGTATTCAATAATGTAATCAACTCAAAATCACTGAAATTTGCTCAGTTGCAGAATTGTCGCTGTCATTACTTACTTATTTTTTTATGACAAATTTCCCCACAAATCGCTATCGCACAATTCTGCAAGTGATTATAATTTATTATCGCTGTTTTCTAGTTGTGGATTCAGCGAGGCGAGCCCGAGTCTGACTCGGGGTTACCGATCGCAACACAGAAATGTAACCCCGAGTCAGACTCGGGAATACCGCCAGGGGGGTTAAAGGAACCTTTTTAGAAAATATAAAACAAACCTTTACAACCCCTTTAACCCCTGCTGATTATGTTGTTATTATTGGGACAGGAGGTGAGGGTAAATTTACAACAGAGGCATAGACACTTTGGCTCGGGATCTAATGCTTTCTACTAAAGTGTTTTTTTTTTCCCTGTTGTTTCACCGTAGGAGAGATTTGCCGTCTCTTGCTGTCCTGGTGACAATATTGTCACATGAAGTAGGGACAACAGACATCAACAAAAACACAAACACCTGTTCTATCCTTTCCATATTCTTATTCTATCCAATACCAGAAAAGTGTTCTTTCGCTAATTTCTTTTTTTTTTTGTGCCATATTGTTCCATATTTTTATTCTATCCAATACCAGAAAAGTGTTCTTTTGCTAAGATCTACTTAATTTTTTTTTTTTTTTTTGTGCATGCACAGAACGTTTTATAATTGAATAACAAACTATGATAAAATAGTGTCTTAAATTAAGAATCTATTTTAAAAAATAAAATAAAAAATAGACATCCCTCCCGTGTCAAATATGATAAAGTAACCCTAAAAAAAACGTGCTAAATCTCAATGACATTGACAACTAAAGTTGGCTTAAATATCTTATTGAAAGACAAAACGTTCCATTTTAATGTGACTTTCTTTAACACATACATTCAAGACCGATACTTCACTTTTTCAAAAGAAAAAAAAAAAAAAAAAACCTTTAGCGTTGGCATATTGTCTACTATGTGAATTAGCTGCACGCTCGCCCTGCCGTTCTCAGGATTCTTTGTGCTGAAACATCCATAAATTTGTGTTGAATTTAAATGCCTCAAAATTGAGTTTGTGTTTTTTTTTTTTGATGAGAATTGCAAGTGGCGTGATATATGTTTATTTAAGGCAAAAAAAAATACCCATGTAAAAAATTATATGGCCCTATCTATAGACTTTCTTTTTCAAGAAGCCTACAAAAAAAAAAGTTAGTTCTTGTAGAAAATTGCAAAGCTGTGTAGTGTATCATGAAATATAAAGTGGTGATACCAGAGACCTGTCAGTCAACGATCCATCCATCTGACTAATTGGCTCCTTACCATCTTCCCATCCTGTATATATATATATATATATTTTATTACTGGTCGCCTCTGGCTAAAATGCAAATTCCGAACAATAGACACCTAGGAAACGTTGCTGCTTTCTTAATTATCTGTCAGACCGAAAGGACCAGTGGACCCTGGCCTGCGCGCCAGCGTTATGCTAAGCAGCGGAGCATCCGGGGAATTGGGGTGACAGCTCATTTTCTTCCTGTGTTTTCCGATATATGAATGACAATGCAGAAAAATGTTGGGTTTTCCCACAGTTCTTCAGAACACCTGGGCTATTGCTCAGGGGAGTGCGAAACCCGAACTGTCACTCTTCGAGACATGGCCTTATTGCTGCGCCGGTGACAGGATTGTTGACAAATGCCAGCAGTCATCTCGGTATCTGGGGAGATGTCAACCATGATAGTGTCAACAGCCTGACAGAAATTGTTAATGTTTAAACTTTTCCCAGCCACCGAATTCTGTCTCGCTGATCGTATTTGTCATAGGAGACTCAATCTTTGTCAAACTTGCTTAAAAATTAACACTTCTAGCGCCCGCTTTTGAGCTTAACTGGCTGGCAATGTATTTTTAACGCTCGCCATTCAAGGTAATGTCATAAGGGGAGGCTGCAAACAACTCTTAATGTGAAACGCATTACAAATTTATGACATTGTTGTCCTTTTGACCTTTGCTACAGCGATAATTATGTTTTTATTTTCCTGCCCATTTTTCGCCCTAGGTGTCAGTACGTTGAATAATTCAGGACGGGTAAGAAATGCATAACTCAGCATGCAGTGATTGTAAAAAAATATATATTAATTAATTATAAAATGGTACTTAACCCTTTTTTTTTCGGTGTTAAGGGGTCCACGGCAAATTTGCAGATCAGGAGGTATAAACATACATGTTCTTTTTTTTTTTTTTCTTTTTTTTACGGAAATTAGTTTTTTACGGAAAGTGTATTTCTATCTTTGCAGCCATATTTGGACATCAACTACTTTATATTTGTTACATGTTCCCATTAACATAGCAAAAATAAAAATTGCTACCTTTTAAAGCGCTTTTTTTATTTGTTTAAAAATCCCACCAAGCTCTCCCCTGCTGTGTCATGGTAAAGTGGACCTCCACCCTCCCCATCCACTTTCTGGCATTTCACTCTTACCCTTTTTCTTTCTCACAATTACATTTTTTTATTATTATATTTTTGGGGAACAAATCCCCAACCTTTACAGATTGATGAATGATGTTTAACTGCCCACAGCTACTTGGGATACATACACTATGTTGTCAAAAGTATTGGGACACCTGCCTTTACACACACATGAACTTTAAAGGGGTTGTAAAGGTTAAAACACAAATTCCCTAAATAGCTTCCTTCACCTTAGTCCTCCTTTAACTTACCTCATCCTTTGATTTTGCTTTTAAATGTCCTTATTTCTTCTGAGAAATCCTCACTACCTGTTCTTCTGCCTGTAACTCCACACAGTAATGTGAGGCTTTCTCCCTGGTGTGGAGTGTCATGCTCTCCCCCTCCCTTGGACCACAGGAGAGTCAGGACGTCCACTAACACACAGCTGCTTTCTCTATCTGCAACGTAGAGAGCGTCCTGACTCTCCTGTTGGCCCCCTCAAGGGAGGGGGCGAGCACGTCACTTCACACCAGGGAGAAAGCCTCAGGCCCCATACACACGACCAAACATGTATGCTGAAACTGGTCCGCGGACCAGTTTCAGCATACATGTTTGGTCGTGTGTAGGCGCGAGCGGGCCGAATTCCAGCAAACATTTGCCCGCCGGGCCTTTTCCCAGCAGACAAATATTCCTGGACGTGTTTTAAAACCGTCCGCTGGAATCCTGCCCGCTCGGACATGTTCGGTCGTCAGTACAGACCTACCGTACATGTCCGAGCGCCCGCCGTCCCTCGCATGCGTCGAATGACTTCGACGCATGCGTGGAAGCCTTTAAATGGCAGGCCCGCCCATGTCGCCGCGTCATCGTCGCGGCGACGACGCGGACACGCCCCGTGTATTGTTTACGCACGGACTTCTGTACGATGGTTAGTACAGCCATCGTACAGAAGCCCTCTGGCAGACATGTACGGTTTCATCGTACATGTTTGCTTGTTAGTACCCGGCCTAACATTACTGTGTGGAGTTACAGGCAGAAGAACAGAAAGTGAGGATTTCTCAGAAGAAATAAGGGCATTTAAAAGCAAAATGGAAGGATGAGGTAAGTGAAGGAGGACTGCACTAAGGTAAAGGAAGCTATTTAGGGAATAAATGTTTTACCTTTACAACCCCTTTAATGACATCCTAGTCTTATGCCGCGTACACACGGTCGGAATTTCCGACAATAAATGCTCGATGTGAGCTTGTTGTCGGAAAATCTGACCGTGTGTTGGCTCCATCGGACATTTGCTGTTGGAATTTCCGACAACAAATGTTTGAGAGCCGGTTCTCAATTTTTTCTATCGTTTGTAGCCAATTCTGAAGCACAAAAATCCTACACATGCTCGGAATCATTGAACTTAATTTTTCTCGGCTCATTGTAGTGTTGTACGTGACCGCGTTCTTGACGTTCGGAATTTCTGACAACATTTGTGTGACTGTGTGTATGCAAGACAATTTTTTTTTTTTAACAGTAAAATGCAAGACAAGTTTGAACTAACAATCCGTCGGAAAAAAAATCCACGGTTTTGATGTCGGAATGTCCGATCGTGTGTACGTAGCATTAGTCTGTAGGGTTCAATATTGTGTTCGCCCGCCCTTTACAGTTATAAAAGCTTCAACTCTTCTGGGAAGGCTGTCCACAAGGTTTAGGAGGGTGTCTATGGGAATGTTTGACCATTCTTCCAGAAGTGCATTTGTGAGGTCAGGCACTGGTGTGGACAAGAAGGCCTGGCTCGCAGTCTCCGACCTACAGTAATTCATCCCAAAGTCACTTTTCAATATTTCAGTGATTTTTATTTTAACCTTGTTGTATAGGACATTCTAATGCAACTTTTAAATCTATAATAAATATAGATATATATGTGTTTGTATATATGTGTTTATATATGTGATATATATTTGGCTGCACGCCAATATACGTCGGCAGAATGGCCGTGGTAGGCCAATGGACGTATCTGCGAGTCCCATTTAAGAAGCGTGGCTGACTGTCTGCGGGCCCCACGAACTCGATGCACACTATATGCACCACATTGAGCGATAAGTGGGGCCAAATTGTGCTTACAAGTGGGAGGAGCATAAATGATAAATCCAGAGTTAATAGTAAAATGCAAATAAGTATAAAAAACAAACTTTTTTTTGTATGGTAATGCGCAGGACTGACTCTGGCATGCTCATTTTACTAAACAAATACTCCAATCCTGTACTAATCCTTACAAGCATAAAATCCCAAGCTGCTGGTGAATAACACACCCTGATGTTTGAACTTCCAATCAACCATAAAAACAGTGCTTGCTTTTTGGTTGAATGCTGGAGGTATTGTGCAGGTATGCTGGTGCAGCCTCAAGCCTGAGTTAGGGATTTGTTTACGGAAAAATATGAGAGTTTCTAGTAAAGCTTTTTAAACGTTGTCCTTGCCTAAACTAAAGTTACTGAAGGGGTTTAATGCAAGCAATTGGCACAGATATGATAACATAGGATGAATGCGCTAAATCAACCCTATTGTACATTACACATCAAGTATATATATATATATATATATATATATATATATATATATATATATATATATATATATATGTGTAAACACTCAGATGTTCAAATGAAACAAAAAAAAAAAAGTCCACAAACATATATAAAGTGCACTTGTGCATCAATGCAAACACTGTGAAGTGAAAAACACCAGGTAAAAGCAGCAAGAAACGAACCATTCACAGTTCCAGCATGTAGACTAACTCAATGATAGGGAGCACCTGCGATATGCTCAGCACTTCACCATACCTCCCATCCACAGTCCAATACTGCCACTTGCTGATTCAAGCCAGCTCATAGAGAGGGGAGAGAAGAACAAACAAAGGGGAATGCTCATAGTGTAGTATGGCCGGAAAAAAAACAGAGATTGTGGACTGATTAGAGAAACCACACTCACAAATCCTCTGCACATAGACAGACTGTAGATACAGCTCAGTGCGGCGATCTCCTCATGCGGATGTAGTTCCATTGATCGTGTCACTTAGGCTTCTCCCCCACTAGTATCGTCACTGGTCACGTGACTTAGTCATGGGGAGTCCTGACCTCAATCTGACTGAACACCCTTGGGATGAATTAGAGCAGAGAGTGCGTGCCAGGCCTTCTTGTCAAACTCAGTGCCTGACCTCACAAATGTGCTTATCAAAGAATGGTCAAAATTCCCATAGACACACTCCTAAACCTTGTGGACAGCCTTCCCAGAAGAGTTGAAGCTGTTATAAATGCAAAGGGTGGGCCAAATCAATATTGAACCCTATGGACTAAGACTGGAATGCCATTAAGGTTCATGTGTATGTAAAGGCAGGCGTCACAATACTTTCGGTAATATAGTGTAGTTAACACTGTAGGTCAGCTAGGCACATTGGGGTATTTAAGCATTAATACAGTGAAAAGACACAAGAGGTTGTCAAGGATAACAAAGGTTTCTGTAGCAGTCTGTCACAAGTGTATGCATGTGGCAGATGGGATAGCCTTTGGCAGGAGGCGTTGTTGTCGGCACTCTCTCCATGAGCAGGTCCATCTCCCATAGCAACAGGAGCAGATCAATGTACCACAGAGGTCCTGATTCTGTCCACAGGTGTGGAAGAGGAAAAGGTAACTACCGTGTTAACCTGAAAATAATACCTACCCTCAAAAAGACCTGCTGTTATTTTCCAGGAGGGCTACACTATAGGCCTTATCCCAAAAATAAGCCCTTGTTTAAAATGCTTGTAAAATCCTATAATTCACTCTATTACAGTAGTATATAATGTACAATGTGTGTGTTTCTGTAATATAATTGTGCCAAATACCTTCAGTACAGTGCCCCTCAGTGCTCAGCTGACCTCCTGCTGCTCTCCTCCTCTTCGCCCAGCTGTCAGTGGGGTATCTCGGTCCCCCCCCCCCCCCCGCAGTGCTAGGAACAGGGAAGGTATTTTGCACAATAATATTACAGAAACACACACATTGTACATCATATACTACTGTAATAGAGTGGATTATAGGATTTTAAAACCACTTTTACCTGGTTCCACTGGGGATTCCTGACAGGCAAGGAGGGAGAGGGGGAGAGAAGACAGCAGATTACATGGTAAGACCTACCCCGAAAATAATCCCTACTATATCTTTTGTTGCCAAAATTATTATAAGACCCGGGCTTATTTTCAGGGAAATACTGTAAGTGCATGCATGGAGTCCAGTTTATTTTTTTAATAAAGTCTGATGCTGCACTGAGAACTAAGCAATTGAACATCACCAATGGCTTGGTTCTAACTGCTCCCTGAGAGGAGAGATACTGACTGTCAATCAGTAGCTCTCCTCTCTGCTCCTCCACGCTCACTGGATCGCTGAGCTGTGGAGGGGTGGGGAGTGGCCTTCTCCGATCGCTGAGAGGCTGAGACAGGCATCAGTCCAGGTACCTGATAGATCCAGGCTTTATTGTTGTGACATCGCGGGGCCTGGACTGATTCCAGTGACGTCAGCAGAGAGCGTATTTGAGCTCACTCTCTGCTGAAAATAGGTCACTGGAGTACAAAACAAATTTCACTCCTGTGACCCATAGAAGAAGCTCAGCTTAACAAGGTCAGGCTGGACTTCTCCTTTAAGTGTACATGGTGTGCAGCAATCTCACGGTGTGAGGTTCTCCTTTAAGGTTGAGTTATCCTTGGCCTCTGCCTGCTTTTCCAGGGGCATTGATAAGCACAACTTGAATAAAGGCTCCGGATTTGTGGAGAAAGAATGACCCGGTCTACAGTGCCTAGAGTTGCCACCTATGTGTTGGTAGCCTCTTAGAAAATGGAACAAGGTAAGTAGCAATAGTGAATTAAAAGTGTAGACAACTACAGTAAAACCTTGGTTTGAGAGTAACTTGGTTTGAGAGCGTTTTGCAAAACAAGCAAAATGTTTTAATACATTTTGCCTTGATATATACAAGGGATGTCTTGATATAAGAGTACCGTCATGTCACAACTAAGTATAAAATAGAAGAGAGGATACTCTAAGTGTAGCAATATTACATTTAACCGGCTAAGACCCGGACCAAAATGCAGGTTAAGGACCTGGCCCCTTTTTGCGATTCTGCACTGTGTGGCTTTAACTGACAATTGTACGGTCGTGCAACGTAGCTCCCAAACAAAATTGGCATAATTTTTTTCCCACAAAGAGAGCTTTCTTTTGGTGGTATTTGATCACCTCTGCGTTTTTTATTTTTTGCGATATAAACAAAAATAGAGTGACAATTTTGAAAAAAAATCAATATTTTTTTACTTTTTGCTATAATAAATATCCCCAAAAAAGATACTTATTCTTCTACATATTTTTGGTAAAAAAAAATCGCAATAAACGTTTATTGATTGGTTTGCACAAAATGTATAGCGTTTACAAAATAGGGGAAAGTTTTGTGGCATTTTTATTAATTCTTTTTTTTCTACTAGTAATGGCGGCGATCAGCGATTTTTTTCATGACTGCAACATTATGGGGGAAACATCGGACACTTTTGACACATTTTTGGGACTATTGTCATTTTCACAGCGAAAAGTGCTATAAAAATGCACTGATTACTGTGAAAATCCCAATGGCAGTGAAGGGGTTAACCACTAGGGGGCGCTAAAGGGTTAAGTGTGTACTAATGTGTTTTTTCAAACTGTAGGGGGGCGTGCTTGGACGTATGACGTCACTGATCGTCGTTCCCTATATCAGGGAACAGGCGATCAGTGACAGGCCACAGAGAAGAACGGGGAAGGTTCGTTTACACTCACTTCTCCCTGTTCTTCAGGTCCTGTGACCCGATCGTTGGACACCGGCGGCGTCACGGAGCTTCGGGACGGGTCGTGAGCGGCGGCGGCGCGCTCGCGACCCATGGCTGGACTCTTAAAGGGGACGTACCTGTACGTCCATGTGCCCAGCCGTGCCATTCTGTCAACGTATATCGTCGTGCGGCGGTCCTTAAGTGGTTAATGAAGGTACAACATTTAGA